>NW_015386395.1:802590-881059 GCF_001527695.2 Protobothrops mucrosquamatus
GACTCTGAACGATTGCTCAGGGGCTTGTTACTCCTGCTGCTAAAGCAGCCCTGAGCTGTTATATACATCTTCGGGGCATCAACCATTGTGACCGGTTAAGTTCGTGCCTGAAAGTCCTGCTTCAACAAGAAGAGCCTGCCACCCATCAATGCTGCATGAGTTCCGGTTGTAAGACATCTCACCGATCTCTAAAGAACATCACCGCAAGGCTGGACAAGGGGGGTTGTGGCTGGGAGGGCCTGGGCATTGGCGGCCTCTAAAGAGGTAGCGCTACATATATATATATATATATATTTGTGAGATGCATATTAATGGTCTCAGCTGGAGGCAAAAATACATTGAGGGAACAAAATATAAAAGATTACACTTTTCATGAAAAAGCATTAGGTTTCTTTTTAAAAGTCCCTCAAAAGTAAATTTGTATTCATATTAATACAATAATGTCATTGCTTGTTACAAATTCAAAATTCTGAATAGTTGTTGGATTTTACTAAAAGATTCCACTTTAAATGGCCTGGTAGCATGGATTTTAAAAGAGAAATATCTCTGCACTTCATAATTCCTGTTTCTGGTCTATATTTAATCTTAGATGTTAAATTGATCCTAAGATGGTACTTGTATGTTAAAACTGGATTATGATTAAATCCAGATTAAGTTAGTGACAATTGAATCACATTACACTCAATGAAAACAAATTACCTATGATTTAATTTACGCTGCTCTGCTTTAGAGATTTATTTGGGCGCAGGTCCCAGAAAGAAGCAATTGAATTCCTAGATATTCCTTCATATCATTATACTCTTCAGTCATTTCTTTGTAGTAGAAACAAAGATTAAACTAAAGAAACATACACTAAGTGTTGTCCCATTCCAATCTGTATTTTTCACTTTCTTTATTATAAATGCCCAATGGTCTAATCTAGATTGGGAGTCTTTTCATTTTAAATTGGGAGACTGGTTGAAGGACTACATTTTCCATCGCTCATGGATGTGTATTCCACATTGGACTACTTTGCTCTACAATCAGATAAGTAACATTGTAAACAAGCCAGCATATGGCCTAACTTACATCTAGATTTAGAATGGATGAAACTCGTGGGTTAATAGTCTTTCAACCTTAAATTAATTCTAGCGTTCAGTGGTTCAATCTACTAGTTAGGAAATGTAGAGGAGAAAATGCAAACTATCAATATGGGTGAATAAATTGTCTCTTATAGGAGAAATCAAAACTTGGTAGAAGAGTTTCTAAGACATGGGGGTCAATATGTGTCACAACGTATTGCGACTTTTTTTGCATTGCCGGAACTGGGGTGGATGCAGCCTCTGCATGATGCAACTGGCCTGCGGGCTGGCACTTTGACACCCCTGTTCTAAGACCTACAGTTTCTAAGCCTACTTTGAAATGGTCATCAGGACTATTGTCAAGCACAGACTCATCTGTGGGCCAGGTACTCTATTCTGCTGAAATATAGATTTTTTCCTCATTTTTACAAAATAAAACTCTTGCTTTCAAAGGAAATACCATGTTGGAGGTGTCTTGAACTTCCCAAGCCTTGGGACACTGGAATACATTGTGTACCACTAATTTAATATTAGGAATGTAATGTTTATATTTTGGTTCAGATTGCTTTGTGTTTTTCGTATAGTTGAAATTATCTGATTAGGCCCTTGGATGGAAAGGCACGGTCTATCTGAAGATCATCTAGCTATGCATTAGAGGTGTGTGTGTGTGTGTGTGTGTTTTACCTACTTGGCACAATTGTCCTTCCTATTATTGTTGAAGTTTCATGTACTCAAAATCCAGCTGGAAGTGATACACTCTGGGTAAATAATTGCCATTAGAAGAGAAAAATAGGAATAATTTCATAGCTTGGATTTAGCTTATTTCTTCTTGGCTGATACCTTAATTCTTCTGAGTGAAGCTTTAGCTTCTCAGGAGGGGTTATATATAGGCTGCCAGGCTAGAAGCCTTAGCAACAGAGAGGAGACGGTTGGCAGTGGTGAATGCAAAAGCTTTGCTGTAACACTTTAAGCCCATTAATTCTCAGTCGCCAAGGGAAACGATGCTTTGCTCCTCATCACCAGTGGATTTGGCAAATTAGACAGGAAGGAAAGGCAGGAAAAGTACAAAACCCACCTGACTATAGTGCCTGGATGTCTGCTGGCAGTTTGGCTCTGCTGAGAAGCAAGAAATTGATATTTGGGAAGGAGGAAAAGCTTCAGTTTCTGAGACAATGGAACCAGCCATTCTGGGTATTGGTGACCTGGTGAACCAAACATGACTTGAAGAGCTTCATCTAGAGTATCTTCTCTCCTGTCAAAGACCTTTGTATCTCCTTCTTGATAGATGTTGAATTTCTTCTGGTGGAATTTTATTGGCTATCTAAGAGAAGATCTGGATAATGGATGCGGGATTGAAATCTGTTGTACAATAGGATTCTTCAAGCTCTAAAGACTTTGCCTTTCTGGAAGTTATCATCTGCTTCTGTGGCTATCTAATCTATCCTGAATTGCCCAGCCCATTTCCATCCCCGCTCCTACCCTTTTCCCATCCACTAAACATCCCACCTTTGGTGATCGCAATGCACTGGACCTTGCTCTGTCTCGTTGTTTCCCCACTACTGATAGCCTCTGAACATGGTTTACCTAAATTTATCTGCAGTCCTATGCCATTGGATATGGATAGTGGTTGCCAGTCAAATGGCCATCAACGACATGGAGGTGCAGCTAATGGTGCAGGCAATGGCCATTGGGTGGGGACTCTAGAAGAAGCTAAGGAAACCATCCTGCATCTGAGGGAGACAGTGGTGCATCAAAAGGAAATGATCCTTGACCAGAGGGAGACCATGAGAGAACTGATAGCCAAGCTGGGCCGCTGTGAAACTCATTCCCGGAGGCATAGTGAACATCATGGAAATCATCAGGAAGAGAATCATAACCATAAGCACGGCCATCATGAAGGTGGGTATCGGGGCCATCATGACAATGGCCAAAGGGGACATCATGAAGATGGCCATAGGGGACACCGTGACACTGGCCATCGAGATCTCCATGAAGGCCACCATGCCCAAGAGAATGAGCATCATCAGACTGCAGAACCAGGGAACCACGAACCACAAGTCAGGCACAACATTCATGATTCTTCTCACAAGGGATCTACATCTGCTCAGGCTAATGCTATGGAAGATCCACCCAATGAGGCATCTGCTGCAATACATCAGATGGAGAGAATGTTGAAATCCCTGAAGGAGAGACTGGAGCACTTACAGGTATTAGCTTTTAACTTATCCTTCTCAATGCACTTAATCTATCTTCTCAAATCTATCTGTTCTTTAATTACTTGTTTATTATCCATCGATCCTAATACTCACCTTCACATTTACCATCCTTATCCCCTCTTTATTTCAAAATTTGTCCAAAATTCTGATCAGCCAGCAATTATTGTAAGCATTTTTATTCTTGTTCCATCAATTTTCATCTATGATCCTTCATTTCATCGTCTCTTCTCCCTCGTTCTGCTTTATATGATCAAAGCAAACAATTCTAAAGAACGCTGTTACCTTCCCTTTAAAAGCTAAAATACTTCCCCACAGATTTCAGATTTCTACCAGAGTTAACTCCTCACAATTATTCTTCCTGCTGCTTCTTCTAATCTTTCCAATGTGCCTACCTACCATAGTGCTAGTCTGGAAAATGTATGGGGTGAAGGGGATATTTTAAACATAATTACTTAAGCTCCCTTGCACAACTGATAGCAACATTTGAACGAGAAAATCGCCATCCAAAGAACAACAGGCAGTGACGAAGAAAATGGCGGGAGTTGCTTTGCAGAGGGAGATGGGCAGCCGAGGAATAAAATGAAATAAAATTAAAATTAATTAAATAAAAATAAAATAAAATAAAATACAGGAGGGATAGCTTTCAAGAAAAAAAGGCACCGAGAAGTATAGTGAATGGTGTATAAACTAGGCTTTACTATATTTCCTTTCTTTTCCTTAAGTCATTTAATTTTTTAACTATTATTATTTTATTCTTTGCTTTGCAATTGGCATAACTTTGCTTAGTCAAAAATGAAGGAACATGATGGATGGACACATACACAAGCACACAAACATTCTTTCTCTCACACACATATGTACTGTATGCACACCCACACAGAGAATATAAGGAGCCCGGGTTCAATTCTGATTCCACTGAAGCTTCAGATGGAGCAAAGTTATTCAAGGCAATCTTTTTGTGCGTGGAGTGGCTATTGCAAAACTAGCAAAAGTCCCTCCTTTTAGCAGAACTTCCTTCTGGAGGTCCAGGAGTTTCTTTGTTGTGTAATAGGGTTAATGCCGGAAGGCGGCTAAATTTAGCATCCTCTATGTACATGCAATGGAAGGAAGACCCTTTGGACTGAAAAAGACTAAACAGACCTGCATAGGATTGCATTGTAAATGAGTTAAATGGGGGTAATAGCGAGGCACAGAACAGGAAGAGATAATGTGTATGGTACCATTAGTGGGAATCTCATTTCAGGCAAGAAGAAAACATACCATCATTTGCAAATACAATCTAAAATTTGGCTTGGCTGACATATAGGCAGGAACTCAGGAATTGGACCAAATGCTTCATACCGATAATGGCTTTCAGGTGGAATTTTAAGGAAGGGAAAGAGGCAGCACAATAGAGGTGGTCTAGGACAGGGGTAGGCAACCTTGGCTCTTTTATGACTCGTGGACTTCAACTCCCAGAATTCCTGAGCCAGCATGGCTGGCTCAGGAATTCTGGGAGTTAAAGTCCACGAGTCATAAAAGGACCAAGGTTGCCTACCCCTAGTATAGGAGAAAGGTCCAGAGAAATGGCAGACTATTATTAACATGAGCATTTGCCCTGACTTCTCCAGCACAACTGGAATAGTTCAACCTTCCCCACCTCCATGTGGGATACGCTTCAGGAAAAGATCAGCATGTTGGAGCATCAGATCCATGAGAAATCCAACACTTCAGAACATCAGACGCACAGCGTACCGAAAGCAACGGGGATGAGACAAAGGCATGCTTCACATGGACGCACGATGGAGAAAGGTGAGTGACTAAACCTGAGTTTTCAGGTGGGTAGTGTTGCAATCCTCTTGTGAGTCAAAACAGTCTTGTGATACTTTCCAAAGCTTTGTAGTAATAAAATTAATTTTTAAGGTATCAAAAAAAGAGAAAAGAAATTATGGTGTTGCCAAAAGGAGAAAGGAGACTTTGGTCCACATTCATGAGGTAAAAATGGATGGAGAAACTGCTAAATAAAAAGAATTAATAATAAAAGGTGGGTTTAATGACAAGTAAATGGACAATTAAGAAGCCAAAGATTTAGATAGCTGTTGCCAAGTTTGTAGAGAAATGGAGAAATAAGAAATATTTTTTTCCTAGTATGCCCTCCTGATATCAGAGACTATAATTCCCAAATTCCCAAACATTCGATTTTGGATCATACTGCCTGATTAGTAGGATAGGGTGCTGGGTTGGAGAAGGATATAATTAGCAGGATATAATTAGATCTGAGACAAATGAAGAAGTTCAGTGATTTAACATTTACATACTGCTTTTTCTATCTCATTTCTCTCAAAAAGCTCTCCTTGTCTTCACAACTGGTTTTATGAGATAGCTAAAACTGAGAGACAGTGACTGGCTCAAAGCATTTTCCTAGTCATGCTGAAATTTGAATATGAATAGTCCCACTCTAACCCATTCTAGATTTTAATTCTCCTCAGACCCAATTATCATAGACCAGTGGTGGCGATCCTATGGTACGCGTGCCAGAGGCGGCACTCAGAGCCTTCCCTGTGGGCACACGCACCATGCCTTGGAGATGGCAACCGTCCCTCTTCAACCAGCCGCCCGCTAACTCGCCGAGCTCCCATGTGGCCGGATGCATCCCAGCATGGCTGGTTTCCCTCCCCCACACCCCATCCCTCCTGGCCTCGCATGTTCTCCTTTTCCCGGGCACAACCCACTGCATCGCCTCTTCAGCTGTCCGCCATCCAGCTCAGAAGCGGCTTCTCTGAACTGCTGGCGGTGGGCTGCAGAGCCCTAGAGTGGGCCAGTCGCGGGGCCGGCAGGCTGTGGCTGCTGACGGACACTGTCAGCCCCCATGCGCTCACTGGCCTCTGTGTGCGGGGGCCAATGGTGTCAGGCAGCAGCCACCCCGGCCCCTGACTCGCCTTGCCCTGTGACAATGGCACCCCTGCCCTGCCTCGCCTTACCTCACCTCACCCCCAGGAAAACCTCCTGCCCACCACCCCACCTGCCAAAGACCCCCTGGATCTCCCCCAACCCTGCCCGGCCCCCACAGCTGTCCCTCCCCACAAGCAACATCGAGATGACCACGCCCACCTTGGCCACACCCACCCAGTCTGACATGACCACAGCCATGCCCACCCAGTGGGCCACACCCACCCGGCACCTGGCGATAAATAAGTGGGTTTTGGGTTGCAGTTTGGGCACTCGGGCTCTAAAAGGTTCGCCATCACTGTCATAGACAGTGACAAAGGATTACGAGAAATGTTAAGCCCAGCACTTCAAGAGGTATGATGGTTATATTCATTTAAACCTGATTTTTTTTTTTTTTAAAAAGCCCTATTAAATAAGTTTAGGTAAATATGTTAATGAACATTTCAATGGATGAGAAACATAGGTTTAAATACTTGGTGAATTATTTTATTTATTTTATTTACTTCTGCATTTCTGGAGAATCTGAGTAGCATATAATCATATAATCAGCAGGAATGGAGATGGACACCAAGATGGATAAAAGAGAATGATAGTTTGAGGAATATTTAAAATACCTCATTATTCTACAGGAGAGAAAGAGAGATGAATGGACAGAATGAAAAAAAAGGGGGGGAATGAACATTGTCTGAAAATATAGTTTATAAAACCAGCTATGTGTGATTGATGTGCAGCAGAGATGATCTTGAATAGTGATAGAAATCATATGACAGTGTTTTGACAGCTCAAAATGAGATGGGTGAATGTTATCATTTTTTATGTAGTGCCAATGGTGTTTTATAGAGAATAAGAGAAGAGACCTCTCCTTTAAGATCCTTACATCACCAAATCTAAGTCAAGAAAGGTGTCAGAGAAAATGAAAGGGAGGCAAGATAACCAAAATAAGAAAATTTGGTAAAGTTCATGAACTTTGGCCTGGTTGACAATGGTCATGAGATTCCATTAATGGAAAGAGTGTGGCAATCCTGGAGAATCAATTCTTAATAGGTCAGCAGATCAGTTGGCAGTATATGGATAATCCACTTCCCCTCCATTTCCCTGTGTTGCAGTGCACTGCCATGTTTCTGCTTTCTTCTGTCCTCCAGGGAACAAGGCAGATAAGCACTCCGAACATTTTCATGTGGATTTCCCCCTTCGCACCAACTACATGTATATCAAGATCAAGCGCACTCTGCAACGTGAAATCTTTGCCTTTTCCATCTGTCTCTGGCTCAAATCAACTTCATCCCCAGGGATAGGCACACCTTTCTCCTACTCAGTGCCCAACCAAGCCAATGAAGTGGTGCTTATTCAATGGGGAAATAACCCCATGGAGTTGCTCATCAATGATAAGGTAGGAGAAATATCTCTAGTTGTTTATTTGTGCAGCGTATTTGAAGAAGGTGTTAAGTTTGGTACCTTGCCATGTTCATAACTCCCAGGTTTGCTCATTCCCATTTTTAATTGAACTTTTCTGTCCTTTGCTTTGCAGGTTGCCGCTTTGCCATTAGCCGTTAATGATGCCAAATGGCACCATATCTGTGTGACATGGTCAACTCGGCATGGCACCTGGAAATCTTACCAGGATGGTGTCCAAAGTGGGAGTGGGGAGAACCTGGCTCCTTGGCATCCTGTGAAACCTGGAGGTGTTTTCATACTAGGCCAGGAGCAGGTAAATAGCCTTCGCACGTTCCGTCACTATCGTGCATGGTTCTTCTGAATACATATTTATTGCACTCTTCTTCCACAGGACACTCTTGGTGGGCGCTTTGATGCCACTCAAGCTTTCATTGGGGAAATGTCAGATTTCAACATGTGGAGCTATGTTGTGACACCTGCTGAAATTTATAAGATGGCAACCTGCAGTAGCTCCATTGGTGGTGATCTTATCAGTTGGACTGAAAACTCTATAGAACTTCATAGAGGAGTGATCAAACTACCATATAATGCCTGCCACTAAAAATCAACCAAAGAAACATGGACATAATATTCTCTGGAAGAGAAAGATACCAAATGGTTAAAGGCAAAGCATGGGAGGACCTCAAGATTTATTTCATACAATGGTGAAAAGGGTTGGGAATTCAAAATTTCCAGGTTCCTTAACAAAAGAATGGGGGCCTTTATGTTTGGGATGCATGCAACAAAAAGAAAATGGGTATGTATGCAGCATCTAATGGCAGGAAAATCTTAAGATCCAGAAATACAGTGAAGTATAATTTGGAATATATGTTTTATGAAGTTGAGCAATTTTCAAAATAAGGAACATTCCCACCCATGATAAACCTATACTGTGTATTGGGATTTTCTTAATGTAGGAGCAGGAACAAAAAAATAAAATTCCTCATGATGACAATATGGCCAATAGGACACTTCATTCTCAAGGCCTTGATGTGTAGCATTGGTCCATTAGGAAGATATTTATGATAGGTCAAAATCCTATTTTTGACTAGTAGTTTTCTACAGTAACATTTGAAAATATGTAAGGGAGGAATGGGAAAAAGGATTTGCTGGTGTTTTTTTTTTCAGAATCTTTAGAGAAATAGATGAACACCTTACCAGGTAAATTGGTTGGATGATGCCCGACTGTCATGTTTTATTTATTTTTTATATTGTGTATTTTATTTTCTGTAGGCTTCCTAGAGTCTTGTAGGTGAGATGAGCGCTATATCAATCAATCAATCAATCAATCAAATTCTCAAAGACTCATTCATTAATCTAGAATTAAGCTCTATACACCAAAATGGCTCATGAAGACAATAAAAATGTCAAAGGATGGCTTGTATGGCTTTCTTATAGATTAGACATATGACTAAACAAATCTCAGCATTTCTGTTCAGACATTTTCTACCAGCTTAGTGGACCTTTACCTTCTTCTCAGGAAATCATTGCCAAAACCCGTCAGGTCTAGAGGAAGAGTTGTATAGTGTATAAAAGACATACTTCTATATCTTAGTATTTAACTTTTTCTGAATTCACCATTTTTCTGCCTCTCTTTCCATTCCCCTCACCCTCCATTAATTTAAATAGTATTTATGTACTGTATATATCTCTTCTAAACTTGAATAAAGCTATGCTTGATAAAAATGTTCCAACTGTGAATGAACTAATATAACCTGGATGTAGATCTGGACATGGACTGAACCAAAATTAGAGGCTGTGTTAACCAGCTCTAGAAACCCTAGGTCAGACTTTGCAAATATCATAAAGTACTATTATGCATCACTGCAAAAACCATGTTGACCAGCATTCTGCTATATCACAGCAAAAACAGTTGTATTTCATTGTGTTAGATGTTTAACCCAATCCATCTTAACGGTGACTGGAGGTCTATGAAAATGGAAAGGTTGGGTTAGAGTCAATATAGCATAATTCATATTGGATGAATGAATATAACATCATTCGTGCAAACTGATGGCAAGGCTCAAAATTTTTGGAAAAGTCATCACCCAGTAGAAATCTGTGCTGAATACATAGAACTTGCTTGATATGTGAGGAGAAATTTCTGTGGTGTTCTGTTTTCAGCATTATATATAGAGAGGACAAAGACAAAGGTTCATTGAGGAATATCTAAACCTTCAAAAAGAAAAACAAATATATCCAGCATTCAGTGTGGATAGTCATAAATGATGTTTGAATTCTCCTTGTACTGCAATTTTGATCAGTACTGCTGTGCCTGAACCTGCTTAGATAATGCTGTAAATATATAACTGTTATACGATTATCTGTGTTAGTTTTACAGCAGCAGCAGTAAAGATGCCCGAGCACAATTTTAGTTAAAAAAAACAAACAAACCTGAATGGCTTTCAACAATGGAAGCGTTTGCTTACCCAAATTTAATTAACTATGACAAACTCGTTACTTATAGAGACATTTTGGACAAGGACGGAAAACTTAAAGACAGGCAAGATCTTCAACAACAAGGGATCGATTTAACATGGTGGTCTTATTTGCAAATTCAAACAAGATATGAAAAAGATGTAAAATCAATGGGATTTTACAAAGAACAGATACAATTTGATAAAATACTTTTGAAAACAGATGAAAACCTGATTAAGAAACTTTATAAATTTCTTTTAAACTAGAAGATGGAAGAAGAACAAGTAAAAGAAACAATGATAGTGTGGGCAAAAATTTTTGGATATTCTATAGACTTAGAAGATTGGCAAAAGCATGGGATAGAAACTTAAACTTACTAAAGCAGCTTCATACAAAGAGAATTTATATAAAATGTTTTATAGATGGCATATGACACCAGTTAGACTAGTGAAAATGTTTAAAAATGTATCGAATATTTGCTGGAAATGTAAACAAAAACCAGGTACTTATTATGCCTGGTGGATATGTCCTAATGCAAAAAGATTTTGGTTTAAGATTCACTTATGGCTGGAAAAAATGACTAAAATACAGATAGAATTTAAGCCAGAACTGTTTTTGTTAGGAATATTAGGACTTAATCATGGAAAAGAGAATATTTAATATTACATGTATTGACAGCTGCGAGAATAGCATTTGCCCAATTTTGGAAAAACGAAAATCTACCATCTGACCAGATTATAATCATGAAAATCTTAGAATGTGCAGAAATGGATAGATTAACTTTAGAGATTAAAGAGAAAGAAGATTCAGTTTATTTCAAAACATGGGAAAAATTTTATCAATGGTTAGCAATACGATAGAACGAGAAAGGACGGTGAAGTTTAACAGGATGAATGATATTAACTAAGCTTTATTTTTATGATTATTGTTATTATTAGTGATTATAACTGTTTAGTATTATATTAATTACTGTCATTTAATATTTGTACCCGGACGATAGTCTGCTTGCTAAAGCGTTGAATTTTTTACTAGGGGTAACCCCACTATTGTACCTACCCCTACTCTTATCCCAACTCTATCCCCTAACCTCATCCAATATCCATATTGAACTTATCCTTTCCCTACCCTTATAAAACCCAATAAAACATTTATATATAAAAAAGCAGCAATAAAGCATCCAAATGTTACAGGACTAGCTTATCTTGAGGCAGGTATTTTAATAAAGATGACCATTTAAGGTAGGGGAAATGAAGAATGTAAACCATTAAATTCAAAGTCTAAATTAATTGCACTGCTGAGCAACTGATCATAGCAATCCTCCATACAGTATTACATCTGTTTTGGCTTAAAAGGGAGACCTAAAAAAGCTTGGTTTTGGGGAAGAGACAAAACTTTCTGAATACAACACCAAATTTCTTCTATTGCATGTATACAGATGTGCAGAAGCACACAAACTTTCTAGCCTAGAATTCCATAGTGTAGATTTTGCTTGCAAATAACAGGTGCCCTGCCTCACTTTGAGAGAATGTACAGTTATTTTATTCAAGGACAGGGATGCGTAATTTTAACTGTCTTGAATTTTCTTATAGCAACCGGATGCAATAAACTTGCCAAACAAACTATAATTCTTCTCCATGTGTCTTTGTTCTTACTATTTATAAGTACCTTAGTATTCCTTCATCAGCACATCCCACATGCCCCCCAAACAGAGCCTATTTTTAGGAGAATAAGCTCATGGTCTAGTTAAAGATGATGTGGACTTAGGACTGTTATCCTCAGAGCATTGTCTACTTGGAATTCTGGGAATTGTAGTTCCATTCCCAGGTTTTCTGGAGGGCACCAGATTGGAGAGATTGGATAGTGAGAAACCTAAGATGCCACCTTTCCTTAATGATCCATTGTGAATTTAGAACAAAAGCACTAATAAAAAAATAACCATTTTACCATACGCATTTTTAATCTTGATCTGGAGACCATTCTTTTAGATTTTAGAAATGAAGTCTGATTTAGTCAATGGCTGGATTCTGTAAACTTTTATACGTAATTTCATGCTATTGACTGCTAACAAATAAATCAATTAAATATGTTTAATTTACATTCGACTAAGAGGTGCCCCAAGTAGGAGACAGGTTTAAGTTTTTAAATCCTTTAAAAAAAAACCTCCAAGTATCATTTTAAAAGGAACTTGTTCTAACATTCACTATCTCAGCTACGGAGATGTCTCTTACAGAACATGGGTGTCTCATCCAGAAATAAAGTTTTTACTTAAGAAAGTCTGTTTCTTCCCTATGTAAGTTCAATAAAGCCACAGCAGTAATCTCAGTGCTACTGATATTAAATAACATGCTTTATCTCCCATCAGGTGAGACCACTGAACGAAGGTGAATTTACTCAATGAAATATTTGTCGACACAATGCATAAAACTTCAGATTTCCTGTAACCAGGTCTCCCGGGCATAGAGCAGAGTAGGATATAGGCTATTAATAATATTAACTGCTATTAATAGGAAAACAGGAGGAGGGAAGAGTATGTTCGCCATCTGGAGTTATTTATAAAAATAATAAAGGCGGGGTATAAATAAAATAAATTAGTAGCCCTCATGCCGCATTTGCAGAATACCAGGAAATCTTCAATGTCAGAAGAAAACTCAGCATTTATTTAGGGAGAAAAGGGGGTAAACAGGTCACTCGCCTGTTTACAATCTTATTAGCAATGGTATTTACTGTATTACATCTGGTCCCTTGGCAGAGAGACGGATGTGCAAGATCAGCACTGTATTAATAGCCTCAAGGAGGATTCCTTGGTGACCCTGAATCCAATGCTGAGATCTAACCTGGCTTCTGGGAAGCCTTTGGTAGATGGAACACCTCACCTCCCCCACCCCGCTTTCTCTCTCTTACAGCAGACTAGCTTGAAAGGTCATATTTCATCAATTCCTATCCATTTCTGGAATTTTTCAGATGCTGGGTGTTAAGTGGAGTTGCTTTTCCCCCTTTCCTAAGTAAAAAAGGATGTCTAACACAGTGGTTCTCAACCTGTGGGTCGGGACCCCATTTGGGGTCGATCGACCATTTCATGGGGGTCGCCAAGCAAGGCTGTCCGCCATTTTTTTGTCCACCATTTTTTTTGTCCGCCATTTTTTTCCCCCTTTTCCAGTGGGTGCCTTACCTCCCTTGGGCTGGTCCAGCTGGTGGTCAGCCTGCTCCGTCTCTGCCGCTTGCCAGCTACGCCTCGGCTGGCGCAGGGGGCGGAACCACGTATGCACGGCGCTCCCGGGCAGGGAAAGTCCTCAACTTACGACCGGTTTAGTCCTCGACTTACGACCGGTTTAGTCCTTGACTTACGACCGGTTGGGGTCACGGCATTAAAAAGGTTGAGAACCACTGGTCTAACAGAAGGCAAATGTTTGTGAGTTCAAAACTCCAGTTTCTCCCCTTTGGCCATCTTAGGCCCTTAATAAATATAACAATAAAACAACAAATCAGCCAAAACATAGATAAGTTCGTGGTGTTTACATATCATCCAGAGATGTATACATTAATTTTTTAAATAACAGTTAACATTTCCTTTAAAAACAAATAAATCAAAAACATCACCATCAAAGGAAATATCATATAGTTTCTTGAAACAAAAAATGCCCGTCTTTCTTTTTTTTGTCTTCAGGAGTAAGGAGGGAGGGGGGATTGTTATATCTCCTTCCTACAAGACAAGATATTCAAATCCGCAATGAAGAGTAATGGAGAAGAGGACTATTTGTATTGCTGAAGAACAAGTAATAATCAGTCCCAATGTACAAAGATGCTTTTCCAGAGATATAAAATCAGAAGGCAGGTCAAAAAACCAAGGACAATATTGAGGGTGGAAAGTATGTGTGTGTGTCTGGGGGGGGGAATTGATCATTATTAAGTAAGTAAAGAGAGTCTTGGTAAAAAACTGATCCTTCAAACAAATAAAGGGAGTTTTCCCCTGCCTCCCATCTCTACACAAATCATAGCTTGGGAGAAATAATTTTGGTCATGACACACAGCTGGAAAAAAGGCAATCTCTTCCCTCATTGCCAGCTACAAGATTGATAATTTTAACCTTCCTCTTCTGAAACTCTTGCATTTATAAAAATATGTTACACATTTAGATCTGAAATAGAATTAAACCTTAGTTAAAATGGGGAAAGGCTAGCCACTTTGGGAAGGCAATTAAATTAAGATTGAAAAGGAGGCATGGGTTAGGGCTGGGCTATCCAACCTTGGCAACTTTAAGATCTGTGGACTTCAACTCCCAGAATTCCCCAGCCAGCCTTTAGGATTAGGGATTAAGGGGTTTCCTAGGATGGGTTTTAGCAGGTATAAAGCAGATGGGTCAGCTTTGAGCGAACTGCTTAAAGGGTTGTGATGGAAAATGCTGCGTTAAGAGTATCCTGAATTTTCTGGTATTTATTTTCACCTGCCCATATAAAGATTGGAAATTAATTAATCAATCCCTTTCTTTTCACTGGCTGCCTTTAACTTTTTTCCCTCATGCTTTTCTTCTAAATGGAATAAAACACAACCCCTTATTCTGATCTCAGTGTTTCTAATTTGGGGGAAGATGCTTTGTGTTTAAATCCAACAGGATTTGAACTGGCTGCAGTTGATGTGTCTGTTTTGAGAGGCAGGGGGTGCCGATCTGGCTGAAATGCATGAGGACGAAGATATTACAATATTGAGCCAGAGACCTTTGCAGCTCCTGAGGTCTTTGCTCTGCTCCTTCGCAAAGGCCTGAGATGTGCCACAAAGTGCTTGGCGATTTAGAAAGCTCAACTTGGGGTTTGAAAAAGCCTTCAGACCCCCGAGGTGTTATACTCAAGGGACGACCTGAGGAAAAGCAGTGGTGGAAGACTAGATTTGTAGCTCTGAGCTGCAAGATAAGGAGGTACAATATCCCACTTCCTTGATTAGGAGAGGGCCTGGGGAGGCTTGGCCAGTGAGGTGAGGCCATCACTGGGAAGAGCAAACTTCTTAAAATCTTAGGGGGTGAGAAAAGGGAAAGGTGTTAATACAACTACTACAGGTAGCCTTGACCAGAACTGAGTCCGGAATTAAGGTCATACATTTTGCTATAGTTGTTAAATGGGATCTTCACACAACCCACCTGAATTCATGACATTTTTTGTGGCCTCTGCAATGGCCATATTTTTGCCAGGAATCAGAAATGCCAGTTTCTTGCAAAAAAAAAAAAAAACCCTTGGTAAATTTCAGTCACGTAACCAGAAGCTGAAAATGGCCATAAATGCAAGATGGCTGCCAAACACCCAAAATGTAGTCACATGACTGCAGGGTGAGGTGGGGCCCCAGCTGTTGCAACTTCGAATCTGGATTGTAAGTACATCTGGGGGAGGGATCTGTCAGAATTTTGGTTGCTAAGAGATTGGTTCTAAATTAAGGGCTACTTTTTCTTTGCACTTCTTACCACCCAACCAAAAAGGGAGTTACAGAGACTAATTCTTCTTCCGATTCATAAGGTCATTCTCTCTTCCTTCTTTATTGTTCTCTGATCCTATAACCTGAATGTGCAAGTATCAATGAGTTCTGGAAAAATGGGAGAGACAGTCTTTTAACCATCCTGATAGCATGACTTATTGTTATCTGAAGAAAACTGTTTCCAGAATTTTTTTTTTTAAAAAAATCTGATTCTAGAAAAGACAATGTAGAAAGGAGAGACGATTCTTGTTGCAGTTCTACCGGAGTTCTTGTTGCAGTTCTACCGGAAACAGAACTGTCATCGCCCAATTAGGGAGTGTCCTAATGATCATGTTATAACATGAAAGTGGCAGTGTTCTCATTTGAATTCATTTGTAAGCCACTAAAATGTATTGAATTAACTACAGAAGGAAGCCTCACATATGTTGCTGCTACCCTTGAGGCAGGAAAGGGCAGGGAGAATTAGTGGTAGAGGCCATGTTCTAATGACTTCATGAGTAGCTGAGGGGAAAGAGTCAGTTGTTGCTTGACAGTCAAGGAAGTTTGAAAACCATGATTTCTGGGCCTAACAATGAAGAATTATAAGCTGTCAGTTACAAATGTGTGTCAGTTATTCCTGCTGGAGGCAACAATTAGTGTTCAAAATTATGTCAGTGCGTATACTTTAGTTGTCTGGCTCTCTGGCCCCCAGCTGGTTGTTGGTGTTGTTTACTTCTTTTCATTAAGCCCAGATAATGGGGAATACATATAAACATTAAGTGTGCCAGACCCAGGATAACGCTTTCAGTGGCTGGTTTTGGCAACAAACTCGAAGAGACATCATGTAGAGAAAAGCATGTCAGAAATGCTCCTGTGATTATCGGCATCAGAAAGCAGTTTGGGGAAATTAAATGACTTGAGTGATCCTGAAACACAGAAAAACTAGCAGTTCAAAAGACATGCTAGCTTACTCCCTGATGTGCTTGGCCTAGGTGCGCAAGGTGCGGTTTTTCTGTAGCTGATGAGGGAAAACAAGGCCTTCCCCACGTTCTAAATTGCCAATAGTCTGAAGGGGTTTTTCCATTTCTTCTTCTTCTCAGACATGCAGACCAGCTGTTATGTTGGGAAGCAGAACGAAGAAGTCCAAAGTAGGAAATGCTCCTTTATATCATGATCAAAGTTGGTTGCCCCCTAGTCAAGGTGGGGTGGGGTTAACCGAGATGCTTCGAAGCCATCTGATTCTGTCTGACGAAGGCTGAAAGTTAATTCAGTCTGGAGGAGAAGCTGCCTCAAAAACAAAAGGATGCATCCATTCCCTGAAGTTGCCGCACCTTGGCAGTTCCCAAGCTCAAGTCCCACTGGCAAACCCCCACAGGGCTAGAGGAAGCTCTGGAGAGATGAGTGAGTGGAGGCAGTGGGATGCTGGCATGCCATTAGACTGGCCAAGTAGCATGGTGGACCCACAATAGGAATGGTTGGTTTCATGGAGTTCGACCCAGGTGGGCTTGTCAGAAGATCCGAGAGATGATACAGGAGGATGTACAGAGAGGGGAAAGGATGAGAACTAGTTAATCCCCACCTCATGCCTGCTCCTGTTTCTGTTTCACTGAGATCCGTTTCTTGCGGGCAGCCAACATCTCGTAAAAAGGATCCACGCTTACAGCAGCCCTGTGAAAAAGTGCGATATGGAGCATTAAGGAGCCAGGTACAAAAGAGGGAAAGGGACCGTGTTCCCCTCCATCCCCACTTAAACCTCGAGCAGCATAGCTGGTGGGTAGATCTGGAAGTACAAACTCCAAATCCTGCTTAGCCATTAATATAATGCTCGCTTTTATATGACACACCACATTTCAAGATTAGTTTGATGTCAAGAGAACTTCTGTGTTCACAGGACAAGCTATGATCTGAAATTATGCCATGTTATGCCTTTGCTCTGCAGAACAGGTTAAGATAGTGGTTGGGCTCCCATAAAATTTTCTTTTAGCTCAATTTAACTCTATGAGCTCCACCCATTGTGTTATACAGCTACGCCGACTAACCCTTCAACTAAACTGGATCAAATCAATGGCCTAAACATTCTCTTAACAAGGAAATGAAGAAAAAGTGAGAGGAAGGAAAGGAAGTAAAGTGTATGTTTATACATATTTGTTGACATGTTAAGTCACAACAAACAGTGTGCTCTTTAGGGAAGCTTGCTATATGCACTGCAATGAGGAAATGCAACCTCAGATCAACAGATTAAAATGAGAGAGTTTTGACTAAGGATTACAATAGGTAACTTACTAAGTTATTTTTAAAGGAAGCAAATTGGACATGTCTAAGCTTCATGGGCTATAATATTTTGATCGCAGATGTTGCATTACCCACCTACCCACCTCTCTATGTTACTGCAGAGAAGTGGTACTTCTACGACATTAAATTTTTGCCTTATTTAGCTCTAGGTTTTCCAAGAATCCTACTATGAATTTATGTGCTATTCAGAATGTTGAATGAAACATTTAGCTTTTATTAAACTGCATAAAAGCCTCTTTGGACTGTTCCTATTCTTAATGCATGTGGAAAGATTAAAACTTGGGACCTTAACGTATTCTTCCCCCACAATACTTTACATAATTGAACCACTTCTAAGATTACCAAATCAGGTTTTTCTTCCTCTTTCTGTAGCTCCAAAATCTCTAAGGACTATATTAAGAATATTCTATCAATTTCTTCATTTCTGAATTATGTAACCAAAGGTTTCCTGAAAAGAAGAAATCTTTCTAATTTAATAGTATCTCTGCATGACAGATATTAACTGAGAAGAACAGACGGGAAAAAAAAGATCCCTAATTTAAGATTCATGGGGAGGTCATCCTAACATCTTGTGAAGTTTCTGTGCTAAAGTTTGGGTTAATCTCCACAGAAATTCTATCAGTTCCTTTCTGCTAAATAAAGTCTTGAAATTCAAGGTGGAATATCAGGAGCTAGAGCTGGGAGTCAAGAATCCTGAAAAAGAAACAATGTCTTATTCTCACTTGATGGATTTAATCCACTCGTCTTTTTCTTCCTGTGTAGGCGCCGAGATGCGGTAGACCATATGATTCCCCTCAACCACACGTCCATCCGCCTCAGTCTTACAGGCTTTGATTAGCTGGCCCTTGTTATTGGGAATGTAGAGTTCAAAACAATTCTACAAAAATAAAATAAAAGAGTGATGAAAGGAAGAGAAAGCCTTTTAAAAGCCAGCCATTTGCAAACGGTTCGTGAAAATGCCTTCCAGCTGATTTGGGGGTACAGAGAAGGGAAATAAAAGAGAATGTTTTGAGAAGGGAAACAAATACTTGTATTTCAGGGCTGAACTGTGGAGACCTTGGTGCTCTCTGAGCTTGGTTGTGAACCATATGAACCACACGGAACAGAGGTAAATGAAGAGATCTCTCCTAGAACTTTAAAAAAAAAGCTTTTGCTAACTCTCTGCCCATCCAGTGTCTTCAAGGTTTGCTTTATTTGCCTGCCTGCCCAAGCTTTACTTGTGGAGTGTTGGTCCAAGGCAGACAATCAGAAGAAAAATTAAATATAATTTTTTCTGCAAAGTGTAGCCAACCAAGAATCTCATTCAGCAAGCTGCCACTTTAGCAATGCTGTAAGCCAGAGGTCCCCAACCTTGGCAACTTCAAGACTTGTGGACTTCAACTCCCAGAATTCCTCAGCCAGCCAAGCTGGCTGAAGAATTCTGGGAGTTGAAGTCCACAAGTCTTAAAGTTGCCAAGGTTGGAGACCCCTGCTGTAAGCAATCATAATGCAGCACCACTTACTGGTTTCCGTGGGTCTTCTACTTCCCGAATGCTTAGGTTTTCCAATGGGATGATGCCTCTTGGCTCTTTATCCTAAAAATGGATTTTAAAGATATGAATGAAACAGAATAGGCCCAATAATCTGGATAGGTAAGACTTAGGACTCTGAAAGCATCTGTTCCAAGAAATCTTTTCGAAGGCAGTGCTTAATTAGTCTCCCCAATTTGGGATGATAGCTCCAAGGATTTTTAACCATAAGCTAGTCTAACTGGAAATTCTCAGAGCTGTATTCTCGTTGTGTCTGGAAGGCACACATTCGAGAAAGGCTGTGTTAAATGGACTTTTTCTAGAGTTTGAAGAATGAGCAGGCTGTAATGAAATAGTTTTAATGTTGGACACACACACACGCTCCCCCACAAAACTCACTAGATTCATTATTTCTCAGCTGGAACTCCCTCACAAGGCAGTTGTGAAGGTAAAATCAAGAGTGAGAATAATCTTATCTCACAAATGAAGGCAAATATACATGCCCCAAGATCATGTTGCAAGATCGAATCTGAGTTGGTCACCGGAACCAGAGTTTTACTTTTGAGCCAGAGTTTTACTTTTCTGAGCTTTCAGATTCGTGCTGGAGCCCATCCTCAGGGAACTCCTGTCTACTGGAATATGTCCTTTGGGCTATTTTGTGAATCATATTTATGTGATGCCTTCCTATTGGCTGACTAGTGTGTTAGCCAGGGAAGTGCCTGAAGCCTGGGAAACGGCCCCCTTGTCTGTTAACAGGAGTGCTGATTTACCACCAGCTTATCAAGTACCAGCACAAGGAAATGACAGCCAATTGTCAGCCATCAACACATCAATCAGCCAGTAGGAAGACACCACATATATACGACTCACAAAATAGGCCAACTCATATTCCAAAAGAGAGAAGCTTCCTGAAGATGGGCTCCAGTGCGAGTCCAAAATCTCTGGTCCTGGTGGCCGACCCAAATTTGATCTCGCCATAATTATCTAATGACTTAAGATGATATAGATTTCATAAAGCAGATTAGAGTCTTAACCCAAAGAAACCAGCTCTTCACCAGTATGACAGACTAGATGGCAGTCTCTGCCTAGCTTCTCATAATGTACTCATCTATTATAGCACTATGGCACTGCAGGACTTGGAACAGCCCTGGTGCTCTGCATTAGAGTTACTGCTGATTTTGGCTACAGCCATAAAAATCATGGCGGGAGCAGTTATGCATCGGCTGTTAATCTTGCAGAGCTTAAGAAGAACAGTTTGCTATATCCTGCCTTCTTTCTGCCTACATACTTCTTGCAAAAAATAATATTTCTTGAGCAGCTTCTCTGCTCCAAGTGGGCCACTGTTCCTGGACTGCCATCCTGTTGTCACCATCCTTCCTGCCCAACTGGGCCATTTGATTTCCTGAATTGCAAAACCCTCCTAGGACTCTTAAGATTCCCACTTGCTAATAGAGGAAGTGCAGGATGGGTGGGAGAGGGAAACTGTACTAACTGTGGTGTATTCAAAGTAATAGAGGCAGTTGTCAGTCAAGATGAACCAGCGTCGCTTCCATGTCTTCACCCGTCCTCCTGAAAACAAGAAGGGGAATCCGTTCTCATTTTACATCTATGTTTACTTTGCTCGCAAAACTTTCTCTACCTTCTCTACGGGAAGCCATGCTTATGAACAAAGCCAATGCAATAAAGAATACAGAAACAACGTAAGACACATGAGGGAAAATAAAAGAAGGAAGAACAAGACAAAAAGAACATAAAACTGAGTCAAAGTAATGAAACACAGCTGGAAAGGATTCTAGGAGTTCGCAAAATAGTACCTTTTCCAACAATGGATTTATTATATGAACATTGAGGGCTTCTAATTTACTATCTCCTATTACTGTCTCCTTAATGTAAACATGAGAATGGATACAATTCAAGCTCCTTTTTATGCTGAGATTTGTAAGGCTGTCCTGAAGCTCACAACAGTGGGGGCAGATTTAATTTATTGTCAGTTTGGACGTGTGTTTTAGCAACTAAATATCAGGGTTATCATTGAGCATAAATTGACACTTTAAAAAGCAAATATATTCCTGACTTAAGACAAGCTGGTCCAACAAAGCATAAATGTGTCTCGCAAGCAAATCTGCTTTAAACAAGGCCACTGTGGAGGAGTCTGGGAGAAATTTCTAGCCTCTCTGAACAAAGTTCTCAACTCCAGAGAGAAAACAGCTTTTGCATAATAAGCACTTGATTCTTCTGAACACAACCTACATTTTCAGAAAGAGCAGGGCTTTTAGCATGCAAAGCAAGCAATTGCTCTAGGCTTGAAGCAAGATATAAGTTCAGATTTGTTGCAAAGCCAGCAGTCATTTCCAGCTTGAGGCAAAGCTAATCTGTACATATGCATGGGTGCAAATCTGGCTTATCACTGGATAAGGATTTCAACTATTTTTTTTTTTTTTTGCATTCCCCAATTAAATTAAATTCAAAGAGCATATAGCTTCTCCCGTGGAAATGGACAAAGCTGAGATGCCAAAATGCTCTATGTGGAACTTCAGAACACACCAAAAATCCATGTAACCCAGTCTTCTGCTGCTTCCGACAATTGCCAGGCAGATACCTCTGGGAAAATAAGGACAACTTGAAGGCTGACATTCATAACATGTTGCCTCTCAACAAAAAGTTGCATCTCGACGTCTGCATGAGTATTATAAAATACAAGAATCTATGCTCTGTGGCAGCCACCTTATAGAGATATAGAGATCTCTCTCACTTTAATAGGGGGGGAAAGGATAGGCCTCCTTACTAAATAGTAACCCATTAAGACAGGTGGACTATTTATGACATGCAGATTGTGGACAATTCATAACCTATCTGCATACCTCTCCAAAACACCTCCATCGCCTTGGGGAGATGACATTTTCTCTCCCGCCCCACAAAACTTGCTCGGCCTCTCACTCCATTAAGGTTTTTTTTGTCTTTCCCTCCAGTGGCACCACAGCCTCATTGTATGCAGCCCTGTCCTAAAACTACAAGCATCATCAATTCAGACCTGCGTCAACAGCTGTGTCTATTACCTGGTAGCTTGCTGCAATGGGTGTGTGTGTGTGGGGGGACAGAACAGATTGAGAGAGAAGGGAAAGTGTCAGAAAGGGAAGGGTGATGGATATGTCAAAAAGAGAGAATGGGTGCCCCCACCCACTGCTTTCTGCTGCAGCCCCACCCTCCAATTAGCAAATGGTCCCAAACAGATGATCACTGAGGGAATGATAGGACTCTCAACAGAAAATGGATGCTTGCCCCTGCATCAAGACATGTCCCATTCTAGGGGTGAAGAGACTGCTAGTTCCTTGCATCTCCTCCACATTCATTTTGTATCCACTGAGCCCTGTCACAACTGATATTCCCACATGTCCCACCCCTCCGTGCCCTAAAACCCAACCGCAGACCCGCTTCCAGTCCCAAATGCAGCAGGCAAACCAGCTCTCAGCTGCAAAACAAAAGGCCCCCTCCTCTCACCTACCTCCTGGTTTGGGGGCAGTATTCAGACAGTAGAACAAATGTAGTCCGCGCCGTGGGATGGTGGAGGAGAGAGGGGGGCAGGGTAGCAGTGGTGGGGAAAGAAGGGAGCAAAGAGAGAGAAGGCAGGGACCAGGGGAGTCAGGATAGAGAGAATGGGGGTGAGAAAGAGAGAGAGGAAGAGAAAAAAGAGAGAGGAAGAGAGAGAGAGGAAGAGAGAGAAAGGAGAACAAGTTACATCAACATAAGGTAGAAGTACATGGTCAAATCAAAAATCCTCCAACACAGACATAGGCATTTGGGAGCAATGGGATGGGAAAATGGGACAGGCAGAGGGAGGAAGGTTTTAAACTTTATGGGGATGGGTATAAATGGGACAGGCATAACTTTGCTAAGTGACAAAGCCTTTTAAACCTTTGACAGATTAGAGGAAACCCTATCTCTAGAACAGGAGGGTCCAATCTTGGCAGCTTTTAAGACTTGTGGACTTCAGCTCCCACTTCAGCTCTGGCTAGAGAATTCTGGGAGTTGAAGGGCACAGGTCTTAAGATTGCTAAGGATGGACATCCCTGTTCTAGCAGTTTAGGCAATATTTGCAAACCACAATGCAACCAACATTGCCACATTAACGGCCTCCATAGGGAGGCAAAAATGATTGCAACAATGGTTTGCTAATCATTCTTTTGTATAGATAGATGTTCTAAGTCACCAAGGGCTCTGGCCTGTCCAGCAAGCTGCATCTTGGTCAAGCCAGGAATTTGGATTCCAAGCACAGCTCTTCGAAATTAATTCACTTTGTCCATTTAACTCCTCTGAGGAAAGTGACTAGGTTAGCTTCTATTTCTCTCCCCCCCCCCCGCTGCCCAAATGTTGCATCTTTTCTCTTGTTTCCTCCACCTTGAACATACGATGTTTGGGCCACACAATCCTTACTCTCCTCTTTACTGTCCATCGGTCCTGCTCTATGTCAGTTTGACAGCAGAAGGCCTGCAATAATATTTTACCTACAGCAAACACTACATTCTAGTGATGCTCTATCAAACGCCAAAGCACAGAAAAAGGTGATGTGGTAGGAAACAGCCACATCCTTGGTGAAAGAACTTAAAAGGGGTTTTTTTCGACCAGCAATTGTGAAAGAGCCTCCAGTTGTATGCTTTTATCCCTTAACTTGTTCTCTGCTCCGAGCAAAATAAAGCACTGCTACAGACAATCCTTGACTTACAACCACAATTGGAACTGGAACTTTCTGTCGTTAAGTGATGCAGTCATTAAGCGAGTTGTGACCAGGTTTATGACCATTTTGTTGTTAAGTGAATCATACGGTCATTAAGTGAATCTGGCTTCCCCCTTGACTTTGCTTGTTGGAAGCTGGCTGGGAAGGTCAGAAATGGTGACCACATGAACTTGGGATGCTGCAACTGTGATAAATGCATGCAGGTTGCCAAGCGCCCAAAATTGGATCACATGACCTTGGGCACACATGACTATGGGGACACCACAGTGGTCATAAATGCAAGAACTATCTGTAAGTCACTTTTTACAGTGCCGTTGTAACTTCAAATGATTGTTAAACAAACAGTTGTAATTCGAGGATTACCTGTACTATTCTATCTCAATCTCCTGGTAGGGAACCAGGACTCAGTGACCGGAATCCCATCTTGCCATCATGTGTTTCCAAAGAAGACTGAAAGTTGAGTTTCCCAAGGACCTTTTAGACCACATTACCAGCTTAGCCAATCAGTTAAAACAGCTGATCCCAAGGATTATAACATTTTTGACTCCATGATGTTGCTTTGGATTTCTTCTGGCTGGATCTGAGTTTACATTCGTGGCCTTGTCTGCTTTGGACCTTATACTGCACTTAGCTTACTTTGGATGGACAGGAAGTTTCCCTCAGACTCCTAAAGCTTATCTATTTTATGTCCCACTCTGGTCAAGAGTACTATTCCACTTTGCTTCAAGCTAGCAATGACATCATAAAGCTCCTTATCCAAAGAGGAATTCTTTGTCTCTAGTTTACAAAGTAGTCCAAGAGTAGATAATGTGGGTTTTTATCTACACTAATGAAATTGTTTAATGACAGAAGTTAAACTGATAGTACTTCTGCTAATTGCCCTAAATAGTGTGGAGAAGTAAAGACTGCATGGTCTGACTATGAATCCCGATTTAAGCCTGGAATATTCCATTGTTTTAACCTCCCTGTCCCCCACCCCATCCCCAACTTACAGATGCATCCAATAGGTTTGAAAAGGTACCAGCAATAATGGCGAAACATCAGACGCCAGAGATATGGCTTTCAGTGGCCTGACGCTGGGTTTTCAATTAACTTGCCTGCTTTTAAAGGCAATTCACAAAAAATCCCAGCAGACCCCTCTCATCATCTGTCAAGAGAAGATCCACCTCAAGTGGGAGGTGGGGAGAAAAAAAGGGAGATCTCTGCAATTGAATGGATCCCCATGGGTTTTATATATATATATAGACAGATATGTATCTCTGGTTTATGGGAAAGGGAGGGACATCAGGGTGGATTTCAGGAGGATCCCTTTGATCTGATGAAGAGAGAGGTCATGCTTTAAATGACACAACAGGTGGGGGGAAGAGAGGAGAGTGCAGAGACGTGCAAAGATCATGGGGTGGGGTGGTGGGAGAGGGCAGGGGGAAGGGTAGTGGGGAAGGGGAGAAAAGGCCGTAGTGTTTACGGGGAAACAGGGGGCGCGCCTCTCACCCAGCTTGAGGAGCCAGCCCTCGCGATCGGGGTTAAAAAATGTGTGGGTCAAGTCGTTCCCATCATCCTCTGGGATCTTGAAGGGCTCATTACGGATGCTGTCGTACAGATTCTAGCGGGAGGGGAGGAAGGACAGGAATTATAGGCAGGAATTATATTCCTTTCCAATTTGGCAAGAAAAAAGGTATGCCTGTTTGAATTTCCAGGGCACAGTGACCATGCTTGGTGGACTACACAATGGAGTGGACAAAATACAGGTAGTCCTCAACACTTACAAATTGAGCCCAACATTTACGTTGCTAACTAAAACATTGGTTAAGTGAAGACTGCCCATTTTATGGCCTTTCTTGCCACTGTTGTTAAGTGAATTATTGCAGATGTTAAGTTAGTAATGTTAAATGCATCTGGCTTCCCCATTGCCTTTGCTTGTCAGAAGGTCGCAAAAGCTGATCACGTGACTCTGAGACACTGCAACCGTCATAAATGTGAACCAGCTGCCCACCAATATCTGAATTTTGATCATGTGACCAAAGGGATGCTTCAATGGTCGTGTGAAAAACAGTCATTTTTTCCCCATTGCTATTGTAACTTTGAACGGTCACTAAATGAACATTTGTAAGTTGAGGACTACCTGTAATACAGAAAACGCACTTACAAACAAAAGCAAAATATTTAAAATGAATATAGAAGAAGCTGCAGTTGCAGTAATACCATTACGTTAAAACAAACAGGGAGCCCCAACCTTGGCAACTTTAAGATGTGTGGACTTCAACCCCCACAATTCCCCAGCCAGTATGGCTAGCTGGGGAATTCTGGGAATTGAAGCCCACATGTCTTAAAGTTGTGAAGCCTGGGAAACCCTACGTAAAAGTATCTCAGAACTGCGCAGAGAATGTTTACAATGGTAAAAAAACAACAACTGAAAAAGGTGGTTTGTTTCCTCCCTCCCACTAGCCTTCAAACAAGGGAATCGTGTAGCTAAAAAACGGGCCTTGAATTCACTTTGCTATAACTCCTCACCCGCAGCAACTCCTCTGGCAAGTCGCCCCCGTCATTGATGCCGCGGTTCATGGTGATGAACCTCTCGACGGTGGGCTTGTCTCGCACGTTGGGGTTGTGAAGGCTGGTGTTTAGCATGATGACCGCGAAGGAGAGGACATAACACGTATCTGGGGAAGGAAGGGGAAACCAACAAAGAACCCAATAAGCATTTCAGAGCTTATTTCTAGGCATCTGAGTAGATGTAACGTACAGGATTTTCTGCTTGTAAGTTCTCGTTAGAGAATTAAATCATTATTATAGGAAAAATAATGGAGGGAACGTTAAGTCACAGAAGTGCAGCTTGTTGTTTTGCGACTCTTGCATCTTTTGGGCTGCTCTGAATGTTGTGTGTACCTTATTACAGAAGAGATCAGAGTCTTCAGGCTACTCTATATTACAATGTGGCAATGGGAGACAGAAAGAAGAGCTGCAACCTAAACAACCGTAAAAGCCCATCGAAGGAAAAATACGCTCCGCACTCAAATACCACTGAACTCACAGGGAAATAAATGGCAGGAATATCCTGGTACTCAATATTCAGAGTCTGATTCAAATACTGCCCACATTCATACTGCCCAGAGAAAGTCTGTAGTTCACAACTTAAGAGGCCCCCATTCTCTTTCTCAAGAAATGCTGTACCTGTAGACTGAAAGACCCCTGGGTTGCAAAGACAGTACCGCTGAGCAAAGGCTTCCATCATACGATCAATTTTCTGGGCTTCTCCTGGTAACCGAAAACTCCACAGGAACTGCCTGCAGAGGAACGGGAGGCCATGAATGCAGACACAGGGGAAGTTTTCATTTGTCTGCTCTGAAATACAGGTAGTCCTCAATTTACAGCCATTCATTTAGTGAGCACTGAAAGTTACAACAGCTCTGAAAAAAAAAATGACTTATGACTATGCAATCTTTGTAGCAATCCCATGGTCACATGATTAAAATTTGGATGCTTGGCAACTGGCATGTATTTATGACAGTTGTAGTGCCCCAGGGTCATGTGATCACCTTTTGCAACCTTCTAACAAGCAAAGTCAATGGGAAAATTAGATTCACTTAACAACCGTGTTACTAATTTAACAGCTGCAGTGATTCACTTCACAAGTGTAGCAAGAAAAGTCATAAAATGGGGCAAACTCACTTAACAACTGTCTTGCTTAGAGGTTTTGGGCTTAACTGTGGTTGTAAGTCAAGGACTACCTGTATTGGATGTATTCTTTATTTTGAAAACTAGGGATCCTACAGATCTCATTATACAAATTGATTCCATGCCTGGGATGTTTTGCATCCTGTGTCTTTCTATCCTCTTTCATTACTTTGCATTTGATTTTCAGCATTCCCTATATCTAGCAAAGACTGAAGTGCTCCTCAACACGAGAGACCACTCTAATTTTCCCCCAGTATCTCTAAATCCATCTAGAAGTACAAATATTGCATGTTTAGAAAACAAATTCAAATTTAGGCTATGCATTCTTCGTTCAGAGAGATTGACTCCTTCCTTCCTTTTTCTTTTGCCAGTTGTTATAATGCTATTTGCAAGTCTTAGAATTTTATGATTTTTTCCAGTTCTTTCTCTTCTCTTCTGTTGTCTTCAGCTGTTTCAATGTCCATTACCTAGACTTCTTTGTTTTCTCAACAATTGTTAAATTTGGGGGGTTACATGGCAGATCGTTGTTTGTTTGAATTCAGAGCACTTTAGTTTCTTCATTTTTTATTACTTTGTATATTTTGTGGTCCCATCAATTCTTGCTTATAGGCAAGTGGTATTTCTTACAGAAATTCCAATGCATCACTGTTGCTACATTGTCATGCCGCTGTTTGTAGTTAGTCTGTGTGATCCTCTTGCTGCAGCTAATTAGATGTTGCACTATTTCTTCAGCTTCTTTGCAGAGACAGCATGTGCTGTCTGTTGCTGTCTTCTCAGTTCTAGCTTTCTATGCATTTATAGTGCTTCTCAATTCTAGTTTTCTATGCATTTATAGGGCTTGGCCTTATGCATTATCATCATTGTCCTTTTTACCTAGGAAAAATAACCTACAATTTGTTCACATATAGTAAACACAGCACTATGCAGTTGATAGTTTAAGAAAATATGGAAGGCCAAAGATCCCCACCCGTCTATACAGAAACACATCATGAGATAGTTAAGAAATGGGGTATAGTGATGTAGAGAAACCAGGAACAAATCTTGATTCAGTGTAATAAATGTGACAAATGCCAAAGGATGGCATTTTTCCTCTTATAAAATTAAAGGAAGGACTGTGGGAACTGATGCTCATCCATCTAGAACAGGAGTCCCCAACTCCAGGTCTATGGACCGGTACTGATCTGCGGCTCAAGTGGCAGGCGAGTGTGTGAAGCTCCATTTGCACAAGCAAAGGGGGCACGCACAAAACCATCTCCTGCCCCTGCTGCTGCTGACACCGGTCCACGGAGCCAGAAAGGTTGGGGACTGTTGATCTAGAGGGCTCTGAGTTGGGTAAGGCAACAACAGAAGAGGTGGCTTCAGGCAAGCTCTGCTTTCTCTTTAGCAGGAAAAACAGTAAAATCTTGCTCTTAACTTTCACCCCTCAGCATAGGAACGAGAAGTACTGCAGCCAAACGTTTGGAAAACTACTGTAGCTAATGAGGACTCTAATATAGTAAATGGCTGAAGATTTCCAGACTCACCTGAGCGCTTGCACTAGGTTGAGGTCAGTAAATTCATGCAAATCAACAAAGGCATGGAGGACACCAATATTAAACTCCTCCCTGAATAAAAGATTAAGAGAGTTTGTGTTAATCCTGCCCCTTTTGAAGGCAAAATCATTCTTACCATCCCAGTCACTGAAATGTTTACCCTATTTTCTTCCCTCATGACTTCTTCAATCTGCTTAAAATTCAATCTAAAACACTCAGATTTGGTATTTTCTCACTGGCAACACGCCTCCTTCCTGAATAAATTTAATCTATTACACTTTAGTATCTGTGCTCTTTTCCAGTGTCCCGGGAAGCTCTCTACTGTAGCTTAATCTGCACTGTGTTATCAATGGATGCATCTTTCTCACTCTCTCATTTGCGCCTTCCATCTTTCCCATTCCTGCTCACCTCTCGCCAAGGTAGTCCCCAATGGCTGTCTTGTTGAGGCCTTCCCCTTTGTAGAGGAAGCGAGCAATATCCTCAGGTGTAGAGCGCAGAAGTTCATTTTCCACCAGGAATTGTATTCCCTGGAAAAGGTAATTAAGTCAACAACTGTAGAACAGACACAAGTACGTTCCCACCCTCAAAATATCTTTAATTCAGAAATCTGATAGGTTAATTAGTCAGTTTATTTACCTATTCATCCATCCATCCATCTATTCATTCATCCCACCTTCATGATTTGTACAAATAACTCAAGGTGGTAAACACATCCAACAGACCTTCATTTTCCTATTTTCACCACAACAACCCTGTGGGGTGGTTTGTCTGAGAGAGAATGACTGGCCCAAAGTCATTCAGCTAGCTTTCATGGCTAAGGCAGGACTCGAACTCATAGTCTCCTGCTTTCTAGCCTGATACCTAAGTATTAGACCAAACTGGCTCGCTAGGTTTCTCAAATGGGTTTCCTGCCCTTCAATCATGTAATTCTATCCCAAGGAGGCCTGGAAAAAAAATCATGATTTCTCATTCCAAGCAATTGTGTCATCAGGAAACATTTGTTTTCCCTTGGACAAATCTTTAGATATCATAACATGCAAACCTTTCCCTCACTCACTTTTTTGGGATCCATGTTGAATTTCTTACGGCCCATCCCCATCTTCCGATTTCTCTGTAGAGTTTTACTGTCCAAGACAAAGAATTCACACCTTTGACTCTTACAGAAAGGGACTGCAACATTTAAAGCTCATTTAGGCTTTTGAATACACACATAGTCTTCGGTTAATGATAGTAATTGGGAACAGAATTTCCATCACTAAGTGACGGCAGTCATAAAGCACGACATCACATGACCAGCAGGCTCTGTTGTCACCTTTAACCAAATCCGGCTGGTTGTTAGACGAGGACCCGTTTGATTCAAACCATGCCCAGATTGCCCTCCCCCCAGGTCTTGGAAGGTATGGGGCTGCCTCCTCTGTAAGTCTCCCCACTTGCCTATCTTCTTTTGGCCACCCTGCACAATGACACCCCTCAGAGGTGGTGGAAGTGGTGGTGCCAGGGCTAAAGCAGGGGCCTGGGGCCTTCAGCAGCCTCAGCCAGCCACTGCTGGGCCTCTATTTCAGCCCCAACTCAGGCCTTCTGAAGGATTGCAAGACGGACACACAAAATTTAGAGAAAGGTGTAGTTGGCCTTGGGGAGAAGGCCTGACATGGCCAGAAGCTGCCTCGCATAAATCAAGGCTGGGCACAGCTTGTCAGCAGTGGAAGGAGGAAGATAGTGAAGATCAGCTGGGCATGACAGGGCTAACGGGAGGGCAGGGCAACAAAGGCTTTGTGCTGTAGTGCCTGGCTGTAGCGTGGAGCTTAAAGTAGCATTCCTTGGTGGTGGTGGTGGTGATGGCAGCGGTAGTGCTGGAACGGACCTAGAGGTGGCTGGTGGGTGAAACTGCCGAAGTCCGAGGAACACTACTGTGCAGAGCATCCAAAAGGGCAGAGATGAGGAGGAGGTAGGCAGGTAGATAGAGTTAAGATACCCCTATGGTCATAAGTATGGCAAGCTGCCAAGTGCCCAAATTTTGATGTGTGACCACAGGGGTACTGCAACAGCCATAATTTCAGGAATCATACACACATTGCCACCGTAACTTCAAACAGACACTGAACGAGTGGTGGTAAAAAACCCAGGGCTACCTGTGAATGCTACCGGCTTCAGTGGATGCTAAGCATGCTCTCGCTATCATTTTTTATACAGCATTTTGTCTTTTGTTCATTTAAAATATATACTTTTCTGTGTATAGCAGCTGGAAAGATAATATAAATGAGAAGGACATACTTAAAGGTAGATTTAAATGATAACGGGCATAAGCAACCAAATCCTAACTTGTTCAGATGCAAATATAAAAACACATTATTTGAAAGGAAAAGGATGGATCTGCATGATACAAGGGTATACCCTCTCCATATGATATAGATTCTGGGGTCCTACTATTTAAAATAAATAGATCCTTTCGGGCAATCATTTATTTTTTTCTCTTTCTCAAGAATGATGCTACCTCACAATACCCCTTTGTTCTTATAATATCATATAAGTAGCTATGAAGAATATACTTAATTCAGCTCCCCAATCCACAACAGAGGAAAAAAATGGTTCCCCCAAGGCAAGGGAAGAGGTTCAGCCTAGTATCTCCTTCAATTAAGGCTGCAACCCAATAAAATAACTTTTTGTCATTGACTTATGTGGATTTTGATGAGACTGACCAACTTTCATCAGTTAAAACCGTGCATGAGTACACACTATACAGCTGAAGAAGCAGTATTTTCACTGAGTTTCAACTGTGCTCACCCAAATACTAATAAGCACCATCTTTACAGAGCCATTCCTTTTCTCTCCAAAATATGAGCAGAACACTTCTTAAGATACAGATAGTCCTCATTTAGAAACAGCCTCATACAGTGACTATTCAGAGTTACAAAAGTGATAGAGTAGTTTTATGACCAATCCTCACATTCACGACCTTTGCAGGTCTGTACAGGAAAGGAAAGTTGAAGTAGGATTGTAAGTACAGTTGTGTTTCATTTTGCAAGCACTTCACTTAACAAGTGAGTTGCTGGTCCCAGTTGTGGTTGCTAAGAAATAAATACCTGTAGTGATATTTATATAAAAGTGTTGCTCAATAGTGAGGGGTATCTTTAAAAAAATTAAAGGCACCCAAATTTTCAAAAATACTTCAGTGCCAATGGAAGCCACATTATTTGTATCATATATTGAATGAAAATCTCAGAAGTCAAGGAAACTGCAGATAATTAGAACTGGCATATCCTGAGATGACTAAGTGACTCATATGTTCAGAGAAGACTGGAACAGTCTCGGAAAAATCTCTCTTGAAATCATGATGTCTTGCTAGGAAAGCAGTCGTTAGACCAGGGAATCCCAATTTTGGCAATGGGTGGACTTTAACTTTCAGAATTCCAGTATGGCTGGCTGGGGAATTCTGGGAGTTGAAGTCCATGTGCCTTAAATTTCCCAAGGTTGAGAACCTGTGCCTTAGACAATCTTCTCTAGGGAGAAGGAATCCCTCACCTTCCCTCATTGGCCTCCAGCCCCTCCACCTCATTCATGGCTTCGCTGAGTTCATCTCTCAAGCGTTGGATTTCCACCAGGAGCTCCTGCTTCCGTCGCCGGATGTTCTCCAACTCTAGCCTCTCCTCTGGTGTCAGATCTGGAGGCACTGCAATGGAAGGAAGGAAGCAGACTGAAGAAAACATACTCCTCTTGGCACTTTGAACCATCAGGGAAAGCCAGAGGTGTCTTTTCCAATCATGCCTCCATTTCAGGAACTTGTGACAGTGTCACATAATCAGGAGACATACAGACATGCAGCCATTGCTTAGCAATTGTTCAAAGTTCCAACAGACCTCCCCCCAAAAGGTACTTATAATTCAGTTCCAATGGCTGGTTCTCCCCCCCCCCCATCACATGATTGATTTATGATGTTTTGCTGAAAATCGGCATTTACTTCTCATTTTCACAAAAAAAAGTTGTAAAATTGGGCCAGTCACATGGTGACTGGTTTATGATTGTCACAACTTGAGACCACAATGGGCAGGATCCATTATGGTTGTAAATCTAGGACAACCAATATGTGTATTAAGTCCAACTTTCTACTCAGATAGTATCAGCCCTTCAAGGTAGACCAGATCAGAAACAGATTCCCCATGGCTTCTTCAGTCATGGTTGACTGTGAAGGAGTGTAGATTGGTTCTTCGAATCTCACTGAAGGAGAGCTTCAGAGTTTGGCCACAACAGCTCTTTATGAGAAGACCATAAAATAGTGGTCTCTTGTGGGTTTGAGCACGAGGAGCGAAAGAGATGACATCTCTGCTCTCAGTAGCAGCAGAATTTTTCCTAAAGACATTAAGCCAATCGAACGCACTTTGGAATCACATTCAGAAACGTTTCATTTCACCATTTCATGGATATTGGAGATCTTCAAAACCGCAGCCTTAATTTGACACCTGGTGAGTTTCACTTTCTTGTTTGGATTTAAGAAATTTTAAGCAGAGAATTTAAAGTAATATACAATTGGCAAAAAGTAAAAAAAAAAAATTAAGAAAGTTTTAAATGGATTGGGAGACCAGAGTGTTTATTTTTGCTATAAGATATGAAAAACTCTGTAAATATACTCATAGGAAATGACTTAAAGAAAACTAATGAACACTAGAGGGAGTTTGTTGTAAGCTGGCCAGAGTCACTTTGTGAGATGAGAGGCCATATAAATGTTAATAAATAAAAGCCCAGGCAGAAAAGGCTTTAAATGGGTAAGCCGGGTATAACCTTTTCTTATCTTAAAAGAGCTTTTTGAAGCATGAACTGAAATAGTAATAACTAATACCTCAGAAAAGATAGATTTTAATGGAGAAACTTTTAGATGATGAGAATTTTTTTTTTTTTAAAAAAAACCCTTCACTTGACATACACATTAGAGTTTGAAGGCATGGAAAATAAGAAAACTGATATTAACGAAGTGGGAATACCTAAGACAAATTTTTTAAAAGGACCTAGGTCTGGAACAGCTGTGGCAAAAAATCCTGGACAATGCCTCTTTATGGGATTTTCAGAGTAGGCTAATGGAAGATTTGAAAACTCCATTTAAATATAAAAAAGTGATGATCAAATCCAATATGCCATAGGAATGATTTAAAGGTCAAGATTGCACAGAGCAAAAAAGGAATATAAAGTTGGACTATTTGACCAGGGATAAGCTGCTTGTTTGATATTTCTATTAAGTCCTAATGGACTTTTTTTTTGTTGAACTTGGATTGAAAAGATGATGATTTCTTGATTGCATATTAATAAAAGTTTTTGTTTTTATTTGTAACTTTAAAAGAGGATGAATAGTCAGTATATTAGCATATGCCTGATGTTACTTTTTAATTATTGTCTTTGTTGCCTTCTTTTTTTTCTTCTTCCTGCATCTTCTGAACTTTTATTTTCCCTTTTCTTCTAGCTTGGTTTGTACTGATTTTTACTATGCTTATTAAAACCTTCAATTAAATTATTAACCAAAAAAGACACAGATTTCACAGGAAGTCTAAAACTACATTTTATTGAGATAGGCTCTAACAACAGAATCTTGCAAGTTTTGCTGTGTTTTACCTCTCCTCCCTCTTATGTTCCAGTGAAATCAGAAAAGAACTTGTCCGAGTCTCTTGCCAATATTATCTTGCTCCCCAGAGCTTCAAGGAATGTTTCAACCTTATTAGCTTATATAATAAGCTTGCCTGTATCCTTAAAGTTATCTCTTCAGCTTTCTATGTTAGTGTTTCTCAATCTCAGCAACTTGAAGATGTGAGGAGTTTATCTCTCATAATTCCAGAATGGGGAGGTGAAGTTCACACATCTTATATGGTAGCTGCTGAGGTTGACAAATACTGGTCTATAACCCGATCCAAATGAAAGCATCCCTAAGAGGTGGTGGTTAAGCCATTGTATGAACACATGCACCAGTAGGAAGCCCCTTGCATTGATTTCACTGTCCAATCACTCTTGCTACGAGGAATTTTTCCTAGCATTAAGTTGCATCTCTCTGCTTTGGGCTAGGCAAGTCCATGCACTGCCAATCTTCAATGTTGTATAAGTACTTATTCATCATCCATGTTGTTTACATCAAAGTCCTCCTTCCAGCTAGGACTTATGACCAACTTAAAACAATTCCAATCTTATTTAGCAGATGCAAGTTTTAAAGTGGTTATTCAAGATTAATTTACAATGTGTGCGTAAGAGGAACCAAGCTGTCAAGAAAGTGAAGTTCACAGGTCCAAATGTTGATCTCTGGACAGTGCCTTTGAGTCAGTAACACTTATACAGTCTATTTCACCAGGTTGTTAAAAGCAGGAAATGAGATGAGTAGAGAATCAGGTATGCCATTCAAGAGATATAAAATAATAAAAAAAAAAACCTATGCAAAAGCCACTTCCTCTAGGATGTCCAGCTTTCAGCTCAGAGGCGCACCCAGAACAAGAACTTATAATGAAGACAGCCTTGCATATGCACATACAGTCCTCTGAATAATTCTTATGTGTTTTATGTTTGTTTGTTTGTTTGTAAAACAATTGGGGGCAGGGCATAACATCCAAAATCTTTTTGAGTTACAAAAATTTTAATTCAGTTCCAAAGAGGAAATGGGGGTTAATAAATTTTATTGAAAATGTAAGGAACCCAGAGGCAATGAAAATCTGAAATATTCCAACACATAAATAATATAAATTTTATTTATTATTAAATTCATATGCCACTCATCCCACAGTTCGAGCCAATTCTGGACCGCCAATTCACTTTAATAAAAATCATTATGATAATGAATTATGCCAAGACCGTTTTTAACCAAGACTTTTTAAACCAACCCTTGGCAGCTCACACACATTTAAATTAAATAATATTAATAAATAACTTGTAATATTGTTAGCAGGGGTAACGTTAAAAATAAACAGAATGAGAGTCTATGATGTACAGTATTGAGACAATTCTCTCCCCCTTCCCCTCGCAGCATGGTTGGATCCAATCACAAATTGCCCCTTCCCTCCGAGGAATGTACAGCTTCCCATTTAAATTATAACGGTGCTTTTTAGAGCCGCCTCATCAATTCCCTCAATAGGTTGCCAATTCACCCTCCTCCATCTTTTTCGATAGCCGTTTAAACAGACTCATCCCATTTTATCTAATTGGAAGTCACAGACAATGGTACATTCCACCCTCCCTCCTGTCATGGTATAGCCTAAAAATCCCACCCCCTCTTGCCCGATTCATGTAATGGTATATCTTAGTGGATGGAATGCGTCGGCTGCCTATAATTAAATTAATAAAATCCCGATTTCCCCCTTTCTTTACTATGGAATGGCCCAACCCGGCATTCCCCTTCTATTTTCGCATGGTTTACTCCAGCCTCACCCCTCTTTGTAAGGATCAGCCCCGCCCCCTACGCAACTGGTACTGAATGGCTCAGTCCACCCACTCTTTTTCTTATTGTAGTTATTGGGCGGGTCTCGTAATGGGACTATCTGCCCATTTATCTCCCCTCTTTCAGCTTCCCAATGGAAAATTCTCAGGGAGCCTTACCATAGATACCGTCCTCCATGACGACCAGAGTGCCCCCAAACAGGGCCAAGGGGAACCCCAGTTTCTTCTTGTCTCCTTTCTTCGGGGCTTCAACGGCAATGCCCTCCTTCAGCAGCCGGGTTCTAAACTGAAAGGAACGTTCCGCCTCTAACGAAAAGCGTAGCCAATAGGAAAGAAAAATCTCGAGAACAGCCACCTAACAGCTAGGAGAAGGAGCCAATAGAAAGGAAGTTCTCGTAAATTACATGTACACTCGTAGCAACCAATAGGCATCCTCGGCATGATATTGACAGGAGAGTTATTCAATGAAATCTTACACTAGCCCACCTGATCTTTTTTGTGGCCTTGTACTCGACATACTTTGAGCCGGTCCATCCTGGGCACGTTTCAACGAAGATATAGGAATTATGTAGAGTCATTAGAGGATATTTCTTTTCTCTGATGCCTAAAAGAGGACTCAGAGATTTCGATCCAAACAGCAGCAAGTCCTACTTTTTGCTCCTGAATTTCATTTCCAGTTATTCTAACTTGCAGTTTTCATAAATGGGCGGGTTTTGTCTCTGTCCCAGCAAAGACAGATGATATTCATCTAGAGGTCGGCCTCTTTTGTACGTTTATGCACTCCGAACGTCTACACGAGTCCTGTCCTCATTGCATAACTGTCAATCGAGATGAGTGAAGCATAAGCAACCCAATCGAGACTGGCTACTGTATATGGGTTGCAAAAAAAAATAAATCCTGCTCATCAGGAGATGCGGCAGAGGACAGGGTTTTTCATCCTGAGCAACTGAGACAGGCGCGCTTCAGCTCCCAGAATATGCTGGCTAGGGAATTCTGGGAGTTGAAGTCCATAAAGTCTTCAAGTTGCTCAGGTTGAAAAACATTGAGTTTTATGCTGTCACTTTGCTGCCAACCTGTGGTCAGCTGGAGTTTTGCAGCCCAAATTCCATAGGCCTGCTGGAATCATAGGGCTCATGTCTCACCAGGGAACTACTTTTAGATGCCACATCCAGTGCTTTTTTTCTAAAAAAAAAAAAAAAAAAGGTGCCGCAACTCACACACGTCATACAACCCGCCTTGCCTACCCTACAAGGTTCCATCCAAAAAAGGTGCCGGAACTCCGTTCTGGGCGTTCTATGAGGAAAAAAAGCCCTGGCCACATCAGTTGAGACCTTTCCCTTTATCTCATCCCCATCCTGCAGCTGAGATGCCTTAAATCACCTTTAGCTATTCTGGTGTTAAAAATCACGCTTTTTCTTTTCTCTTGACACAAGGTTTACTGTGGACACTATCAAGCACAAGTCACCACTTGGAAACCCAGGTTGAGTGCTAATACTAGAACTGAACCCAAAGCACAAAGATGAGTTTCAACTGGAAGAGAGAGACAGGCACCTCCAGCTAAGGCTGATTTTATCCCCAAGGAGTTCACTACAGGTATTGTAGTCCAGCGCTTTTCAACCTTTTAGGACATGATAATATTAGAGTATCACCAGTGCTTAGCAAGGTGTCAAAAACCTGATGACTTTCCTTTCTCCCTTTCCTCTCTCTCTCTTTCACAGCCTCTAGTCTACGCCTTCGTTGATCCCTCTACTTCTCTCACAGAAGCCTCTCCTCTTCTCCCTCTCTCTTTCTCCGTCCCCTTCTCTTTCCCTGTTGTCTTTTTTCTCTCTCCCTCTCCTGCCAAAATCTCCTCCTTTTATATCCTCTCCTCTCTCCCCCCTCCTCCTCCTTTTCTCTTCCGGATGTACCACTCTCTGTGGCTCAGGGAGAGCTCCAGCATCGGTCGCTACCCTGGTCTCACTCCCCCTTGTAGTCACCCACTCCCCAACTGGCCATTGCACACAGTGCTGATCAGCTGGAGCTTCGCGCACTGATCCTGGGGCCTCTACCGAGCTCCGGCAGCCCTGCAGCTCCAGCTGACTCTCTTACCCCAAGGCTTGTCTGCTACTCCCAATGATAGCAGAGGCTGCCAGAAGTGCAGATCAGCTGGAGCTGCAGGTGCCAATCCTGGGCCCTCAGCAGAGCCCCAGCAACACTGCAGCTCCAGCTGATTCTCCCCCAGGCCTGTGTGGCGCTACCGCCACTTCAGCACATCAACACTGCCACCATTTTAGCTCATCCCCCACCGCTACACTTGTCTAGGTCGCATATCACCTCCCAGGTGCCGAAGTACCACCAGCGGTACGCGTACTGCTGGTTGAAAAGCCCTGCTGTAGTCCTCCTTCAGTGATCATTTATTCAGTGATCATTGAAATTATGATGTGGAGACTTGAAACTGTTCCTTGAAAATGTGGCCTTTGCAGCATCCCGGCAATTATGTAAAAACGATTCAGGCACTTGGCAACCAGCTTGCAATTAGGACATTGCAGCGTTCCATGGTCATGTGATCACCATTTGCGACCTTCATGGCTGGTTTTTGACAAGCCAAATCAATGGTGAAACCAGCAGGAAGTTGCAAACGGGAATCACATGACCACAGGACACTGCGATCGCATGGGGATTTGGCTAACAATGATAACTGGAACTGCCACAACTGCCATCATAAGTCAGTGTGGTCATATGACATTGTGCTTTTACGACTGTCAGTGACAGAATCTGTGGCCCTAATTACCATAGTTAAGCCAGGGTTACCTATATAAGGTTGCTGTTGTTTCTGCCAAACAGGGCTATTGCTATTGGGAAAAGGATGCCAGATTTTTGTCTACTTCACAGGTTCTTTCTGGACGCTGCTGGTTGTGGCTGTGCAGCTGGAGCTGCTATTCTCTTGCAGAATTAGTCAAGGACAGAGACTGCTCATTATCAGATGTTCCCTCCCTTGTGTTATCTTGCGCTGCTCAACAGGCTCTGTTATTTGTGACATGGGCTCTTTTGTGACATGGGTTTACCTCTGTTTAAGAAGAGTGGTAGACGACCCATGTTCCAAAATAGCTCATTAGACAGGTCAGAGTCACAGATGCCCCCTCCCCACATGCACATGAGAACAATTGGAGAAGCAAAGCCAGAGATTTCTTTGTCTTGTTAAAAGTAAGGATGGCCTCATTTGCAGAACAGGGTTTTCAGGGCAGAGCATTTGCAGCTGGTATCTTTTTTGTTGCTGGAAGGCCTGCCCTTCAATACAACCATCTGGCTGTGTTTGTAGAAAGTTATTTTTTCTGGCCTCAGAAGCAGACAAGAAAGGGAGGGGCAGGCTGTTGCTAAGAGAGATCTAGACAGTTGCTTGTCTTTCTTGTGTCCTTACCTGGTAATTCACTTAAGAACCCTTTACTAATTAGTAGCTGCAGTGATTTTTGTAAAGCTTTGTAGCAGAAAATTATCTGTTATCTTACTTACGTACTTAATTGCCACTTAGAAGAAGAAGAAGAAGAATGTCGGATAGGGAGAACTGTTTATTGGTTTACAATCTCTCCCAAATAAGGATTTGTATGCAATCCTTCTGAACAGCCCTGTTTAGGATTACATGGCAAACAATTTGCCAGGTAAGGCTTTTGCAGTCACTCTTTATCTTACCTGTTGTGTTAGAACAGCCTTCCCCTAATTTGATGCTTGCCCCCCCAAAAAAGAATTTATGTTTGGACATCCCTGGGAGCTGCTGTCTAATGCACCTAGAATAGGGAACTCTACAGTACCTCATATATTCCCAAGCATCCTTATATCTGTCTGCACAAATCCAGACAATAATTAGAAGGCAGCAAAATACAAAATTTTGCAACTCTTTGCTATCTGATGGTGCTTTGAATGTATGTAGCACAGAAATGCATATAAAGTTCCTCATGAATTGTAAAACTTGGATGCATGAACTATAGGGGTATATGCAGCTGTAACTCAGAATAACAATTCATACATTTATTTCTTTATTGCCTAGATCAGCGGTTTTCAACCTATGGGTCGCGACCCCATTTGGGGCCGATCGACCATTTCACGGGGGTCGCCAAGCAAGGCTGTCCGCCATTTTTCCCCCTTTTCCGGCGGGTGCCTTACCTCCCTTGAGCTGGGCCAGCTGGTGGTCGGCCTGCTCCATCTCTGCCGCTTGCCAGCTACGCCTCGGCCGGTGCAGGGGGCGGAACCACGCATGCGCGGCGCTCCTGGGCAGGGAAAGTCCTCGACTTACGACCGGTTGGGTAGTCCTCGACTTACAACCGGTTTAGTCCTCGACTTACGACCGGTTTAGTCCTCGACTTACAACCGGTTTAGTCCTCGACTTACGACTGGTTGGGGGTCGCGGCATTAAAAAGGTTGAGAACCACTGGCCTAGATAAATGTAAAGAACTCAGAGATGCAGTTGCTGACTTATAGTCTGGATGAAATATCTGTTGGATCACAAATGTTGGAAATAACTGAACAATTCTACAAAAAAAAGTTTGGGGGGATGTGTAGTGCACAATGTTTCTTACTTGTTAAAGTGACACAGGACTGAGTTAGCTTGACTCGTATATCTAAAAAAGAAACTCGAATGCAGTGCTGTTGCAGGCTTGCAATTCCAGTGATGGACAGTAGAGAGTGGGATTGGATCATCTCTCTGGAAGTCTCCATTTCTTCCACCAGAATTCTCTCAAAGGAATGGATGAGGCGACAATAGACTGCAGCAGGCTGTTGTCACGGGGGCACTGACAGCGCTGAGGAAAAAAATTGGCTCTCTCAGATAGCAAGGTGTATGAGTGTTGACTTTTGAGCCTGAGGCAGGGCAGGGGTCCCTTCTGAATCACTTATGTCAAATAAATTATTCTGTGGATGCTGATCAGTTGGCCATTGGCCAAGCAAGTTGGCCAGTGATAGATTTAGCGCTAACACAGAACAGAGATGGAGCATGTTTCTATAGCCCATTTCCAGTGAATCTTAACTGTTTTTGTATGTTTATGAAGCTTGTTAAAATAATTTCTTTGGAGTTGTGATACACTTTGCTGTATCCTTTTTTTAAAAGCATCTGTATCTTTGCTCAGTTCTTTCCACAGGCAACCCTCAAGTTCTGTTTATATGAAAGAATGAAAAGAGGAGAAGAATAGCTCCTTTCAAAACTTTACCTTAGGGTTCCTAGGAGTGTGCCAGGCATTTGAGCAGGACGAGGGCCTGATTTTGCCACACACAACCCTTTGGTTCATTTTTGCTGTTGCCAGCAAAAATGTAGTTGATTGGAAGTGTTAATATTTTTACTTTTTTCTCTGGGTCCCCAAAGTAAGTAAGGGGCTGGGAATCCATGGGATTTAACTGGCTGCTTTCTGATTGGCTTTAGTGGTTGCCATGTTCTCTTCTACTTCTTCCCATTTAACCCCTAGGGCTGATTAGGCACCTTTCTTCCTCAAATGAGCTTCATTTCTTAGTTGGCACCTTTTTTTTCCCTCACTCCATCCTTATTTCATCCATCCATCCATCCACCCATCCATCACATTTCTATACTACCTACCTTTCCTAAGTGATTCTGGATAGCTTAAAATAAAAACATGTTGCAAAATATAAAAGCATAAATAAGAACAAAATTAAAAACCAAATTAGAAGGTTCCAGAATTAAAAATTAAAAAGGGGGAGAGCACACCCTCATGATACCAACCATCCCCAGGGTTCTCTAACACTCTTCAACCCCGGTGTGTAGATGACCAGGCTGAGCCAAGGACAGGGTCAAAAGCATCATGAATTTGGAGTCACTATGTCCCCATAAAAGACCTACGTCCATCCCCCTTGAAGTCTGTTAACTCTTATCTGCTGCCAATTTGTGTTGACCATTAGTAGATCAGATTCTTGTGTACAGGTGGCATGAAATAAACTCATAGTGTTTTTGAACTCTGTCCCGGCTGCTTATTTCTTGTGCATAACATTATGCCAATTGGCAGAACCAGGTGTTAGCACTCTTTCTGAAGTCAAGAAGAATGGGGGCCCACCTCACTTCTGGAAATAAGGTGTTCCAAAGAGTGGGGCCATAGCTGGGAAGGCTCTCGTCCTGGATCCTACCATTAAAAAGACTTTAACCAAAGGGATCTACAACAGATTCCCTTTGCCTGACTGGGTGGGATGGGATAATATAATTGTGATGAGACCGTTTCTGAGGTAACCTCCTACATGTGAACCTCAAGAAGATGGTTGTCAATTATCCAATACAAATGTTCTTTTATTCAAAGGCTAACCTAGTCTTGTGCATGTTCATTTGTGACATTTAAGTAGTTTTAATACTGCACACTGGTTTCAGAGCTGTCAGAAATTAGAGGGGGACATGGCTTCAGTCAAGAAATAAACCAGAACCCTTCTTGTATCATGAAGGACAAAGATCTGGGACCCAATTTTCCCCAAGAAACTTAGGACAGATACTAACATATGGATCAAATCACAATAGGATTGAGAAGACCTTTGTTCAAATCTCTACTTTTTTTTAAAGTTTCCTTAAAGAGTCACTTGCTTTCTTTCAGCCAATCTTCAGCCAAGGTTGATGTGATAATAAAATGTGTGATGGAAGGAGGGAAGATTTTCCATATATCTATGAGCCTTGAACTTCTTAAAGAATAATAATTCATAGCCAGTTATTGGTGTAAGAGGTAGCCCAAATCTGAAGCATCAGAAAACAAATACAGGTAGAATTATTCCTCACATATCTAAAAATGTGATATGATGATGATGAAGATGATGATGATGATGATGATGATGATGACTGAAAACGTATATTTGTATAATTGTATCTCAAAAATTTGCCTGTCAAGGTATACCAAATATTCCTATCCATGGAAGAAGAAAGGGAATAAGCTGTGATGTTAAAGGTGAATGAAGTACAGATAGTTATTATTTTCTTTCTAGACACACCAGAAGCAACACTGGGGTGAGATCCTAGACCAAGGTTGGCTGGTCAAGATAGAGAACATCAACAATATGGAAGTAGCCATAGGCAGACACGGGTCACTCAGTAAAGAAGCATGACAAAACAATGTATATTTGACCTCTGCCCCAATCTGGAGGTAACTTTCACATGTCAATCTAAAATATGCCCGTGGCCTAGAGATTAGAGACCCATGAGAGGATATTTTAAGTTTAAGGAGAATGCTTTATCACTTGAATTTGTCATCTGCTTATGTTGGTGGCGAGAGGTTCTTGACGTTCTGTCACATTATTGGCACCCAAATGAACACTGGGTGCCAGTGCTTTGAGGTCCAGGGCGATAGGAGAGGAATGAAAACTGTGAAGAGGGTACAGCCCAATGTGTTTGCCTCTACCCGCCTGTGTCGCTGGCATAAAACAAGATTAATGATGGAACTGCGTCATATTAATCTGAGCTCCCAGCGGCAAATCCAATCTCAGCTATCACCTCTTTGACCTTCAGCCTATGTTGCTACCATCCACCAGCTTGGGTAGCAGCTGTTTGTGTCAGGATTTTTCACAGCTCTGATATGTATTAAGCTTTGGGGAGCAGATGATTAGACCGAGATTTTTAATGTGATGCTAGAATAATCTTTCTTTCCTTCCTCCCCAATCTATCCTTCTTTTCCGGCCATTCCTCAAAGTTAGCCATATAGAGCAAGTGGATGGATGAGAGGCATTGAGCTCAGCAAAATACAAGTTTAAAAGTTCTGATCCAGGTGCCACAACTATTTAACAAGCTTTCATCTGTGTCCCTGAAGTCAATGGAGTACATCAGCAGAAGATGAAATATTGACCATTTTTGTTATCACTCATGTACCCTCATGGGGAAAAGAGCAGAACAGAACAGATTTAACTCTAAATCTATAGTTCTCTTTGTTTGTCTTTCAAAAATTAATTTTAGAGTAGGCAGCCTTTCATATCCCCGTTAATATGAAAGTTTATATGTATGTATTCCCACAAGCATGGGAAAATGATATGGCTATCACAGGTTACATTGCATTTTTAATGCAAACACTTGTTTTGTAGTTCCACGTGTATGTTATGCAGTACACTACATTGCCCAGTCTTATAAAGACTCCTTTATTCCAAGTATTATCGGACCACAATAATAAACTTCTCAGCATGTGTACTTGTTAAGAATTTCCAGTTACTTTTGCAGGACTAATTAGGAAAGGGTTCCTCATCTGGGTTTGAGAAAGGAGTATTCCTGGGATGTACGATTAGGTTATTGCCCTGTGGATATATCATTTCTATCTCTGAAAAGAAATGCACATCTTTAAACTTGGCAGAACTGCTTCATTATAGACCAGACATATTCTAGTTCTGTAGAATTTCACCTAAACCACCATTTCCATTGTTCACAGAATGTTGCTTCTCCATTTGCTTCCTGGAGCTTCATACATGAGACAGCTACGATGGGGCAGCCACTAGTAGAGCATCATCAAGCATCTTCTTACAGAGCTTTCAAGCTCCTTGCAGTAAACATATTGTTCATCCATCAGACTTCCACCTAACTAGTGTTATCTTAATTTGTATTACCACAAACATCAGGTTATGCATGGGCTGTTTTGAAGTCCATGAAATGAGTATTCTTTCTCGCAAGTTTGCCTGGGCTAAAACTTCCCCTTTCCCCTCGCATAGACATAGTGTATATCTATAACCCCTTAACTCTCCTCAGAGACAAATGATCTAGAAAAGTCTTCCATTCATTCCATGCTATTTCTTCAAGCAACGACCAAGCTGAGGTGTTTGATTTGGGGATACAGTCAGTCAAAGTATGCAAATGTGGTCCTTTGGCCAATTGTTTTAACAGCCCAACTATGTGAAGTCTGATATGGGTGCTACCTCTTCTTTCCTCAGCTCTCCTCAGTTGAGGGACAAGAATCACGTCACGTGGTACTGGTTGTTTCATTCTCCACACTCACCCGCTGTTTTCCCTGGCTTTCTTCCTCTTCCTCTTCCTCATGACAGGTTGTAAGTGCCACTTCATTCTCATAGCAGAAGGAAGAACGAGCAGCAGTGGTTCCAATGGGGGAGACCCTGTATTTACGTTGGCTGAGCTCCTTGGCACTGCATGCTGGGGTTCCAGGCACCTCATATGTACGATGGAAGTGCTGGTAATCAACCTCATAGTGCCCACGCCGCTCAAAGAGTACAGGTTCAAAGCGATGTCCCCAGCGCAGTTCACTTGGCAGATAGGAACTACGGCATTGAGTGGTCATGGCAGTAGCTTCTACCATACCTTCCAAAATGACTACCAGTTCAAAGTCAGCGTTGGCCAGCTCCATAGGACCATACTCATAAAGAGGGCTTTCCGCATCAATCTCGTGCACAATGGTCACAGGGGAAACCAGAAAAATGCGGTCAGTGCCACTATCAAAGCCCACATTAACATCACTGTGATCCAGGGGAATGTACTCGCCTTCAGGGGTCACACGAGGCTGTGTGAAAAGGAGACAAAAGAAAGAGGAGAGATTATATATTAGGCTTTTTATATAGGACAAGGGGTAAAATCCATCTTGTGGAGCCAATAGTCATTTCTGATGGTTGAAAAAAATGAGATTGAAGTTGTTGGCTCTCTCAGTGTAAAGCCTAGATCAGGGGTCCTCAACCCGGTACTGGTTTGTGGTACTGCAGCCCGGTACTGGTTTGTGGACCAGTACCGGGCTGCAGCACGCCAGCAACTGAGCCACAGAAAAAAGCAAAGCCCCATCCGCAGGATGTAGGCAGCACACAAAACCATGCCCCCTCCGGTCCGCGGAAAAATCTCTCTCCACGGAACCGGTCCCCGGTGCCTAAAAGGTTGGGGACCTCTGGCCTAGATCACACCAAGGTTTCATTGCATGATTGTCACATGGTATGAAGGGCTTAAACAGCCTATCTGTATTTGTGAACATGCTCTATGCCATTCAGAAACCAACCTTGTATTCATCATTCCTTCCAGATCCACATAATTCAACTTCTCACTTCTTAAACCCATTTATCCATCATCCATCCATCCATCCATCCATCCATCCATCCATCCATCCATCCATTCTGTATTAATATTCCTGTAGCTGTTGTTCTCAATGTTCCAGCCAGATTTGTCTCCTCCAAATTTTCTCCAACTTGCTGTCTCACCCTCTTACCAATCCAGATTTTTTTTTCATCCTTTCCTGTACCACTTCAGTAATTCTAGAATATATCTTAAAATTTCCCCAAATGTCTGGCTGCTTTTTTGTCTGTTACTGATAAGTTTCTCACCAATATTCTCCTTACCTGCAGCAGCTGGGCCCGGACATGGGCCTCTACCAGGTGGCTCTTCCGCAGGTTAGCCACACGCCACATAAGGCAGAGCTTTCCATCTCGCATGGCCACCACAGCAATCTCGCTAAAAACAAGGGTCTCGTTGCGTTTCTTTGGCTTGGCTATCTTGGCCATAATGGCACCAATGATGAAGGCATCAATGATGCATCCCAGAATGCACTGCAAGACCACAGCCAGGACAGCTGAGGGGCATTCCTCTGTCACGCTACGGAAGCCATATCCAATGGACGTCTGGGTCTCCAAGGAGAAGAGGAAGGCAGCCATGAAACTGGTGACCTCGGAGAAGCAAGGCCTTGAGTTGGGAGGGTGCTCAGGTGCAAGATCTCCGTGAAGTACAGCAATGAGCCAGAAAGTGAAGCCAAAGAGAAGCCAGGAGAGCACAAAAGAAAGGCAGAAGATGAGGAACATCCAGCGCCAACGGATATCCACACAGGTGGTGAAGATATCGGTAAGATACCGCTGACCCTTTTCATTCATGTTGACAAACTGCACGTTGCAATGGCCATCCTTTTTCACAAAACGGCTGCGTGGCTGGATGGTGACGAGCTTGCCGTTGTGGCAGTTTTTTGGGGATTCCACTGACCCATCTTCTTGGAGTTCTCCCGCCCCATCGCCCCCATTGAAGTGCCGGATGACTTTGGCCACCCCCATCTCTGAGGTATGGGGAGTTGTCCTGGCCAAGGTGAGGTCAACTAGAGGGAATTGATGGCCCAGCCTGGATGCTGTGCAAAACAAACCAATCCTGGGGAGGTGTTAACAAGAGAGACTATGGTGCAGGAGCTCCTTATAAGTTTTTGTCAATCTGGAATTGGAAAGAGGAGACAAAGCATACAATCAGCTTAATATATGGCGCTAATTGCAAAAAAAGTTCAATGCTTGATTTTTTCAAAGGAATGGTGGGAAGCTGAATTAAACTGAAAGGTAGAAATTTATTCAACATTTTAGAGTCACTGAACATATTCTTTAGAAAGGTGTATTTTCTCAGCTTGTAAAATTCTTCTACTATTAGAAGATACTTTGCTTTCCTACAGGATCTCAAACTATAGACCAGGGGTGTCAAACTCAATTTCATTGAGGGCCGCATCAGCATTGCGGTTGCCCTCAGGGGGCCGGCTGAACCGGGTGGTGCAAATCCAAAAAGAAGCGCAATGCTGCCCAGCTCCCAGCCTGCCCAGTTTCGGCAGGCAGAGGGGTGCTCTCCTCACAGCGCCGAGAGGTTGAGCCGGGTGGTGCGAAGCTCATCAACTTTGCACCTTGCTGCCTGCTGAAACTGGGCAGGCTGAGGGCTAAGCAGAATTGCACTTCTCATCAGATTCGCGCCACCCAGTTCAGCTTTCGGCGCTGTGAGGAGAGCGCCCCGCTGCCTGCCGAAACCCCTCTCCCAGAGCCCATCAAGCCGGATATGTGAAGTAGGCGAGGGCCATTTCCTGGCCACTTCCAGGCGATGGTGCATTTCTTCATTCCTCACAAAGGGTTACACCTCCCCAGCATGCACCCAGGGGGCGGGGGCGACGCGGCAGGGGCTGGTTCCTCGCTGTTTCCAGACGGCCTTATGGAGCTAGGACTGAATGTGTTTCAGCATAGATGGCCACCACAAAATTGTACATTGGCTCCCGGCTGTCCTGGGCCAGGGCCAAGGCAGCAGGGGCCATTCCCTCACTGTTTCCAGGATGGCTTCGCGGGCCACATGAAACCACTTCGCGGGCTGCATCCAGCCCCCGGGCCTTGTGTTTGACATGTCTGCTGTAGACAGGTTTGTTTTTTTTACAGAGTAAGAACCTGCTTTCTTTGAGTGTCTCAAAATTTGCAGAATTTTATTGGGGCTTATTTTGATTCCAACCCTAATTTCTAAAAAGAGAGAGGACAAAAGTCAAATCTTAACTAGAAGCCTACATTACTGTGAGCCTCAGGGTAAGAATTAAGGTGACCAACCATCCTCCTTTAGGGAGGACAGTCCTCCTTTTGTGAGATCTGTCCTCCCTCGAAAAGTGTCCTCCTACATGTCCTCCTTTTTCATATTTGAAGACTAATCTGCAGGGCTTTTTTTTCTCTCATAGAACGCTCAGAACGGCGTTCCGGCACCTTTTTTTGATGTTTTTTTTCCCAACTTTTGCATGAGCTGTGCTACTCCCCCTATTGGCTTTCGAAAGCCAATAGCAATTGCTGCTGAGCACGCCAAAACACCTGGCCAGCAAACTTTGCACATGTAAATTGTCTGCAGCGAAGGCGAATTGGCAGGAACTTTGCACCCCTCCCTGCTACCCAACTACACCATCTCCTAGTTAGTCCCAAAGATACCTGGAGGAGACTGGAGCGGCGATGCCACGGTAACTTTCTCTTGATCTTCAGCCCTGCTAGGGCAATAATGGCTGCGGGCGCAAGAGGCAGGGGCGGTGGGGCTGCTGCGGGCAGCAGTGTGAGGGGCGGTGGTGGCTGGCTGCCCCCCGTGCTGTGGGAGCCGCGGGGCCTGCTCTACACAGCGGGGCAGCAGTGCTGGCGGGGCGGCTGTGGGCAGGGGCGCGGCATGTAAGCATAATTACAATATAAAATGTTATTGTTACAAATGTTTTTATTATGCATTTATCATATTATACTGTATTCTGTATTATTGTTGCAATGAATAAAATGTTTCTTTTATTTACGATATTTTTTTCTTCAATTTATTTGTGTCCTCCTTTTCATTGTAAAAAAGTTGGTCACCTTATAAGAATGGAACTATTAAGGTTAGAGGGTAGGACACAAAGTGCATTCAGCCTTGTGCTAGGCTGAAGCTATGGCACAAAATAAGATTGCAGTTCTGAACGGCCAAAGCTACTTTTGAACTGCCCCTAATACGATGAGCTCATATATAAATATATTTTAAACTGGCAAATGAGCCTCTGTGAAAAACCCTGATTGCTTTGTGACCTTTAAAATGCTTCGATATAAATATTATGCTGTTGTGATTTGAGGATTTTTGTCTCCATGCCCAGATATAGTACTTACAATTTTAAATCTGTTTTAGAGAACACTCAAATTAAGTTTACTGGCTTACTGCATCCTACTTCTTTTCACATGGACATCATTCACCTTGTTTTAACAATCTTTTTGAACCTGTAGGAATAGAATGCTAGGAGTCAGAAAGATGGTTTTCCAGCACTTAATGGGAGTGACTGCCTATTGGACAATCAATATGCTCTCTGCCATTTCCCATCTGGTCTTCTATCGATTCTCCTGTCAGCGTATCACTTAAAATCAATCTCTAGCTTTGCTAATATAACAACAGTCTTGTTTTTATTAATTTTCACTCTTGTTAGTCCCAGTTAGCACTAAAGACAAAAAAAAAAGTGCTTTTTTTCTGTCTATGGCTGTCATGCGCTGACCTCATTAAGGCTGCAATTTTCTGCAAGCTGGCCTGAGGATAAACCCCATAAATCACCGAGAGTGAATGAGATAGGATCAAAGCAAAAGTCTTCCCAACATCGTTTTCATTTGGTTTTAGAACTGTCACAAGTGAGGTATTGAGGATTCATTAGGTCCAAGAATAAAATATGTTTTTCTTTCCTCGATTCCCCACCCTGAGCCCTTAGAAACAGAAATCTGACAGCAGGAAAAAAAACCTCAGTGGTCCATTGAATCTGCCCTTTGAATTTGTTTTTTTTTTCTTTTTTTTCTTTTTAATTTTTATTTTTTTTAATTTTCACTTATTTATTTAGAAATTTTTATTTATTTTATTTTGTTATTTATTTATTTTTAAATTTTGTTGGCCGATAGACATGTGTGTATCCCAAGCATGTTTAAACTCAGTTACTGATGATGACCTCAACTGAAAGTTGGTTGCAGGCTTCCATTACCGGTTACCCTGTGGTAAGCTGGGCGGCCGATAAATTTCATAAATAATAATTGCTCTTTTTGTGAAGAAATACTTTCTAACGTTACTTTTGAATTTCCTTCCTGTCAGCTCCTACTTTTCTTTGCTCAACATCCATGTTCTTGAATGATTTTGTGGAACTTGCAAGCTTGCTCTGCAGTTCTTCCAAATATATTATCCTTCTATGCAGTTATGTTTTCCTCTGACCAAACAGCTTGACTATCTCTAATTTATACCTTCAATTGTTTTCTATTACGTATTGGGGGAAAAAAATCAGAAAATAGTGCATTCACCGTTCCTTCCCCTCAATATCTGAATGCTCCACATTTCTATAGCTGTTAAAGGCAAAGAAGACCACCTCCTGATGCTGACAACGTAACCATAATATGATTTTCAACCTTTTTTCACTTTCCATTCTTATTCTTATTCAACTGAATTACCTTCTGGTGAAAAAAAATTGCTATTTTTCTCTCTCTAATAAAGCTTCTCTATCAATTTGGTTAAGGCACCAGGCTAGAAACTTGTAGAAAGCCAGTTGGGTGACCTTGGGCCAATCGCTCTTTTTCAGCCCTAGGAAGGAGGAAAGATAAAACACTTCTGTAAAAGTCAAGAAAACTGCAAGGACATCCCTAAGTAGTCACCAGGAATCAACCTTGATTTGAAGGCCCAATACACAACACACACCCATCCCCTTCAAGAGCTACAGAATATAATCTGGGAAAGTTATTATTATTTTGGCCTGCTGTTGAAATGATGAAGTTTCCCCTATAGAAACCTGCCCCAATTAATTCTTGAGAGTGCAGGCATGGGAAAAAATAATATTTATTTATTTGCTTGTTAAATGTATTTGCTGCCTATCTTACTGTGGGGCTATTCTAGGCAGCTTACAATATTAAAAGGAAGAAAAAGAAAGGAGTGTAAACAGAACAGAAGTAAAATAAGAAGAGGGAGTCAAGCTATTTTCCAAAGCGCCTGGAGGCAGGACAAGAAGCAACGGGTGGAAACTAATCAAGGAGAGAAGCAATCTAGAACTAAGGAGAAACTTCCTGACAGTGAGAACAATTAACCAGTGGAACAACCTGGCTCCAGAAGGCCACTTACGAGGTTGTGACCTTCAAAAATTCTTCTCTGACCTGTCCCATTTGTCCGAAATGGTATAGGGTTTCCTGCCTGAGCAGGGGGTTGGACTAGATGACCTTCAAGGTCCCTTCCAACTTTACTATTATTATTATTATTATTATTATTATTATTATTATTATTATTATTATTATTATTATTATTATTATTATTAGATCACATGAAGTATTAATACCACTTTACAATGCCTTGGTAAGGCCACACTTGGAATACTACATCCAGTTTTGGTCACCACGATGTAAAAAAGATATTGAGACTCTGGAAAGAGTACAGAAAAGAGCAACAAAGATGATCAGGGGACTGGAGGCTAAAACATATAAGGAACAGTTGCTGGAATTGGGTATGTCTAATTTAATGAAGAGAAGGACGAGGGGGGACATGATAGCAGTGTTCCAATATCTCAGGGGCTGCCCCAAAGAAGAGGGAGTCAAGCTATTCTCCAAAGCCCCTGAAGGCAGGAGAAGAAGCAATGGACGGAAACTCACCAAGGAGAGAAGCAACCTAGAACTAAGGAGAAACTTCCTGACAGTTAGAACAATTAACCAGTGGAACAACCTGCCTCCAGAAGTGGTGAATGCTCCAACATTGGAAGTTTTTAAGAAAAGACTGGACAGTCATTTGTCTGAAATGGTATAGGGTTTCCTGCCTGAGTAGGGGGTTGGACTCGATGACCTCCAAGGTCCCTTCCAACTTTATTATTATTATTATTATTAACCATAAACTAAACAATGGAAAAGAACACAATACTGTAAAAAGAGCTGGTTCTCTTCTCACATTAAATATTCCAACTAAGAAACAACTTTCCTAACAATAAAAGCAGTTTGTCAGTGGAATTAACTACTCAAGAGAGATGGTGGGGACTTCCTTTCATTGGATAGGATCAAGGAAAAGCCAGAGAGCCATCATTCCAGGATGGATTAATTCAGATTCCTGTACTGACCCAGAGATTAGGTTGGACGACCCCTCACAACTTTACAATTCTGATTCTTTATACTACCTTCACTTCAATGGGTTCTCCACTGTATCCAGAAAACTGATTTTTCCAGAAATATCATCTCCCTCGAGTAGAGAGCATACCTTTGGAGTGGAGTGTGTGCTTTATATTCGGTTAAGTTCCAAGTTCAGCATCTCTGGAGAGCATTGGGACAATCATCTACCTGACTGTACCACCTAGCAGAGAATTCAGTATTTCGTAGAGTTCGGAGGTCTAACTCTGAAAAAGATAGCACCCCCATTGCTCTCACTCCTTTTTCCCCTCTGCTTTTTTTTTTTTTTACTATTATACACAGATAATTTTGACAGGAAGTCGCTTTCTTATCTTTTTTCACCTCCCTCCTCTACAAGACTCACCTGATGTACCTGGGATTTCTTGATTTCTCCTCGTAAGCTTCTCCCCCTTTCTTGGGAAGATGGCATTAGCAACAGAAAGCCTTCAAGCCCCCAAGGAATGACTTTTATCCGGCTCCTGTTGCAGGCACAAGGATATGTGCCTAGAAAGTGTGGCCTGCGTTAAGTGGGGGATATGGTGCTTATTTATCTGGAAGCCCAGGGTGTGGCCAGAGCCATCAACAGGATTGGCTTCTTCCTCAAGAGTGAGGCCTTCAAAGTCTTTCCAGCCAACAGCCTTTCAAGATGAATTGTTAATCCTTCAGGGCAAAGAAACCAGCCGAAGCCACATTCAGCACCCCAAGGGAAGAAGAATGCAACAGGAAGGAGGAAAACCAAGCTGATTTCCTTCAGAAGATTGAGAATTATCAAAGGGAAGCAGAAATGCTACTGACTCCATTCAGGGAAACAACGTGCTCTGTCCTGCTCCACGTCTCAGGGGAACTATAGGCAGAATTCCAATAAAAATCATGATGGTGGGATAGCATTTTTAAAATAATTAATTGTGTCTTAGTAATATTTTAATCTTCTACTTGAGATAAATCTGTTACAATTGGAGCAGCAACGTTTTCTGTGGTACTGGAATATTAAAATGTGGCCTCTTGGCCAATGTGCACTCTGATCATTCATTTTCACTGCAACCTGACAATCCAGTGCTTAATTTTGAATCATGTAATTCTATTAGTGTGGCGTGGCTGCTTGATTTGGTAATCGGTAAAACTTTGAATAAAAAGTTTATGCAATGGCGGGCAAGTGGTAGAAAATATATTCTCATTTTGTTCATTCACAGAACAGTAAACCTCTCGCTGGAGTACAGTGGCTGCTGTGATGTATGTGACTCTCCTAAACAGAGTTACTGTATGTCATGGTTATTTTACCCATTGGAACTAAGGTTGCAAATCAATAAAAAATTTGTTTGGGAGAAATCCTGAGTACAGGTAGCCTCAGTTGGGACCAGAATCTCTCTTGTTAACCAAGATGGGAGTTAAGTGAACCATACAGTCCTTACTTTTCCCATTAACTTTGCTTGGCTGGAAAGGTCACAAATGATGATTGCATGAACCAGGGACAATTGTAAATACATGCTGGTTTCCAAGTACCCAAATTCTGATCACGACACCAGATTCTATGGCGGCCATAAGTTTGAAGAGAAGTCATAAGTGACTTTTTTCAGCGCTGTTGTCATTTTGAAACAGTCATTGAATGAATGGTTGTAAGTTGAGAACTACCTGTGCACTTAGAAAAAAAAAATGGCCTATTTCATCTTCCTAAAAAGCTCTTTTCTCTTTTTCAAGAAAGGAACAGAGAGATTGTCCTGTTAAGGTAGGCTGGATCCAACTTTTTAAAAAATCTAATGTGTAGCCCTGTATTTCATTGACATTCAGTTCTTACTATGCCCTCAAATGCCTCTATTGTTCTTATCCCAATAGTTCTTTGTGATTGCATGACCTTTGCTTCTCATATTCTGACTTGCTGGTTCAAATGTCATCAGTTCCATCTTGTTCCCTCACTGTCTTCCTTGCACAGATCTGCCTCCCTGACCTCTTAAAATCTGCCTTGCTATCTTTCCTTAACCCTCTCTTTTCTGTGAAGCATTTGAACAACTCCTTACAATTCTGCCTCTGCAATATCAAAGCCAACTTTTTACTTTATGGAGATGTTAATTTGTCCTTGGAAAGCTTTTGAGAACTACTATATAAACTATGTATCACTCGGGGGGGGGGGTACCACGGCACAGAGGACCCCTCTTAGATGCTTCTGGGATCCCAGAAATAAGTCAATTTTGAATTTCTCAAAATGATTGAAATGTATGAGAAGATATAAGTCTTGGAAGATTTGATGATCTAAAGGAATTTGTATATCTGTGTATCTATGCACCTCTATCTTTGATGCATTAAAAAAACCCTCTGTTCTGAACAAGAAAAGCCATTTCAATGTTCACTTTGTACATTCTAATATTCATTTTGCCATTTCCAGTTCTGGAATATTTATTTCCTGAAAGTTACAAATCTCCCTCTAAAAGTCAGACAGATCGAAATCTCCCCAGATCAGATTTTGCAAACAATGTCCTATGAAAACCAAATCGAAGTATGGATAACCCACAGTTTTAACGTGGCCCATTCTTACTATTTGAAGCTAGAATGTTCTTCTGTTGATTACATAATGAGTTGCAATTCTGAAGAAGAGCAGGGTAAAAATCTCATACAGTTGAATGTGGATTTTCACTCTGTCCCTGATTTCATCTGTCTTAATTTCCTTGAAAACAGCTTGGGGCTGCCTTATTAAGTGTCATGCACACTGATGGCATGAATGCACTATATGGAAATCCCAGGATTGCAGGCTAGTTGACAGCTAGAGTGAAAAGTGAAACAAATATTGAGACTAGACAGTGGCAAATCACTTCTGTATCACTGCCAAGAATACATGAATGTATCCACTGGGTAACCACCACAAGGCTTTCTCTTTTTCCAATGAGTGATGCTTCCCTTTCTCCTTTATATCAAATCCATTTGCTATAGATCAATCAGAAGAGAATTGGAAGAGACTTTGTCCAACAGAGGGATTTTGAATGTCGAAGGATGGGACTTGTACTTTGGGTGGCATGCTTATCTTTTTATGCAGAAAAAAGTTGATAAAACCTTCAGAAATCATATAATAAGGATTGCTTTGTTAAGAGTTTGGCAAAAATATTTTTTTAAGTTTGATGTTAAGCTACCACTTTGGGTGATACCATCACATATTTTCCAAACCATAACTAGAGGAGTGGCGATGGAGGGACTTACATATAAAGATTTGTTATACCAGAGTGGTGGCGGCAATTGGTGCCTAAAATCAATAGAAGTTTTGAAGCAGAATAACCCAAATTTTTCTTGGCTTTTGTATGGACAAATTCAAGACAGATGGCGAATTGATAAAAAGACTATTTTTGTTATGGAAGACGGAAACTTTTTGAAGCAAGTAAGAGATGGTGCCAAAGGACATATTAGAAGGATATATAATGTTCTATTAGAATTGGACTCAGAAACTGAATTAGTTAAAGACTGTATGATTAAATGGGCTCAAAATATAGGAGATACAATACCTATGGATACCTGGGAGTTAATCTGGGTGAGAAATGTGAAGTTTACACAAGCTCAAAATTTACGTGAGAATTTTTATAAAATGTTTTATAGATGGCACTTGGATCCTTCAACTATGTCTCGTATTTACGCGAATTATGAATCCAAGTGCTGGAGGTGTGGACATCCAGATGCAACTTTTTTCATATGTGGTGGACTTGTAAGGTTATTAAGGCTTTTTGGATACAATTGTGATGGAACTTACAGCAAATTTTTAAAAAAAGGATTATTTTTCTCCCACAGTTGTTTCTTTTAGGTATTGTGCAAGATTTAGATGCAAAAGAAACAAATTTGATGCTTTATTGTTTAACTGCTGCTCGTTTGTTGATAGCCCAAAATTGGAAGAGCCCAATTCTGCCAACAATGGAAGACTGGAGATTGAAAGTTTCGTATCNCAATATGGAGAAGATGGATTGTTTATATTCAAAAGAAGCATAGAGTGGTAGAATATAACTTAGGTTTTTAGATTTTCTTTTATTTTGTTTATTCTTTCTATCCTTTTTGTAGATTAAGATATTTTGTGGAGTTAGGGATATTAGTATTTGTTTACTCATATATGAATATTATCCTGGGATTAGGTTTGGGAAGTCTGGGAGGGGGATGGGGGGTATTTACTTGTTATTGTGTTTATTATGCTTTTGATTGCCTTGTTATGATGGAAAATAATAAAAAAAATGTTGGGAAAAAAAAGAATTGGAAGAGACTTTGGAGGTCTTATAGTAACACCCACCCACCCCCCGCTCAAGCAGGAGATCCTATACCATTTCAGACAAGTGGCTGTCCAATCTCTTCTTTAAGACCTCCAGTGATGAAGCACCCACAACCTCTAAAAACAAGCTTGTTCCACTGGTTAATTGTTCTCACTGTTAGAAAGTTTCTCCTTAATTCCAGGTTGCTTCTCTCCTTGATTAGTTTCCATCCATTCCTTCTTGTCCTGCCTTCTGGTGCTTTGGAAAATAAGTTGACCCCCTCTTCTTTGTGGTAACCCCTCAAATATTGGAACACTGCTGTCATGTCACCCTTAGCCCTTCTTTTCTCTAGACTGGCCATACCCAAATCCTGCAACTGTATGTTCATATGTTTTAGTCTCCAGGCTAATTAATTAATTAATTAATTAATCATCTTAATTGCTCTTGTACAACTCTTGTAGCAATCAATGTAACTCCCTTTGTGTATGAGATGGGGTAAAAGGAGTATAAAGGTAAGATAAAAAATGCATTGCCTCATCTTCAGGTAAAGTGTGTATTTTTGTTCTCCACACTGATGGGAATTTTTTTTTTTTTTTTTTAAAAAAAGCAGTTTTAAATTGTTAGGAGACCATCATTTAATAACATTCACCTACTGATGAACTGTCCGGTATTCTTATTGGATTACAGATAGTCTTTGATTTATGATTGCAAATGGGACTAGATTTATGGTTGTAAATCGTTACAGTTGTATGTCGAGGCCCCCATGACTGGACCCAATTTTACGTCATTTTTGTGGTGGTTGTTAAACAAGTCATTGTGATTGTTCAGTGAACTCCGCAGTCATAAGTATGAACCCATTCTTCCAATTGGGCATTTTCTGCTGGAAACTGGCAAAAAATGTCACAGATTATGGTCATGTGACTGAGGGATGCTGCAACTGGTCGTAAAGGCGAGCCAGTTGCCAAGTGCCTGAAATATTGCATGAGAGGGGGAGGTGCTATGACATTTTACAACAGTCAGAAATGTTTCAGGCAGTAAAGCACCCATCCAGGCCCATTGTATTTTCAAACGGTCGTTAAGCAACTGATCATAAGTCAAGGAGTCTCTGTAGTAACTACAACATCCATATCAATACAGATGTGTTCTGTCTGTTTTCAAAATGGTTGTGATCTATCTCTTTTCAGTCATAACTTTTGACTGATAGTTGGATGGATGGACAGATTTGCCTATTACAGAGGTAGGCAATCTTGGCTCTTTTATGACTCGTGGAATTCAACTCCCAGAATTCCTGAACCAGCATGACTCAGCTTGAAAACCTCTCTTTCCCCTCAGCATGGCTGGCTCAGGAATTCTGGGAGTTGAAGTCCATGAGTCATAAAAGAGCCAAGGTTGCCTACCCCTGGCCTATTAATACTGTGACTAAGCATACTTCTGTGAAATGACCCTTGAAGATGACCTTCACATGACTTGAGAAAAAGACTTCCAAGACCTCCATTATAACTTTCAGCTTCTGCTTCACCGAGCACCTTGCCTTGTTTTTCCTTGCAGACAACCCACACACATATGGAAAGCTTATGCTTCCAGAAGTAGCCAATGCTGGGCTTAGTGCTTAAATAACTAGAACTTCACAACAAAGTCAACATATAATCTTGGGCGAGATTTCTGTCCCACAACTCAATTTCTGTCTCTTTCATTCTTCCTCCCTCCCTCCCCTCTTTTATTATTTGCTGGCTGGATATCTGTCTATGGCAGGGGTGAGGAACTATGGCCCTTTTATGCCTTGTGGACTTCAACTCCCAGAATTCCTGAGTTTCTGGGAGTTGGTCCACAAGTCATAAAAGAGTCATAGTTCCCCACCTCTGATCTATGGAGATTCTCAATCGTCCAGGTCACGGGTGTCAAACTCGCCACGTCACATGACGTGTCGTGACCTATCGCAACTTTGTTTGCATTGCTGGAGCTGGGGTGGGTGCATCCTCCATATGATGCAACCGGCCCGCAGGCCGGCAGTTTGACACCCCTGATCCAGGTCACGGCTGCCCCAAAGGGACTTTTTCCAAAAGGCAACTGCACTTTCTTGATTTTTTTCTTTGAAAATGTTTCACTTGTTATCCAAAAAGCTTCTTGAATGAGAAGCAAAATGTTTTAAAAAAAAAAAAAGCCAAGAAACTCCAGTTGCCTATTGGAAAAAGCAACTTTGAGACTACTGGCTGAATGCAATCAAGCTCCTGGTAAAAGAAAATAGATCTACACTCAGAACTGTATGTATTTCTTGCAACATTACAAAAAGCGTAAGATTTGGGAATGGGTGAAAAATATAGTGTTGGAGAGAAAGCAAAGAGAAACACATATGCACACAGCTTTCATACTATTATAGCCCTTTGGCCTGAGACACAAAGAACTGCTTGATTGGCAAGAAGGAAACACCTTGTGCTTTTTAGTTTGCACACATAAAGATAACTTGATGTAAGGAGATAAACATATCCAACAAGAATAGGAAAAGCTGACTGATTAAAGTAATGATAGCTAGGAAAGACTAGCTGGAGGTGAAAATATAGATATGGCCAGCTTATCGAGTCATATTTCACAACAGGACCAATTCAATCCTTAGAACATGTTATAATTAGCACAATTGCCCCCATTACAGCACTGAAATAAAAAAAAAATCCTAGTTTTAAGAGTTGGTGGAACCTGAGTTATTGGCTAAAGACCTCAAATGCACCGAAATGTTCTGATGTTATCAAAAAAAAGCTATTAGCTGGAGCACAATTCAGTGTTACTATGCAGAAGAGCTGCAGAAGACTGCAAATCAGGATGGATCAGACAGAGAAGAGAGTTTGAGAGACGATGAGGATGGCTCATTCTTTCTCCATGATTCATTTGGAGTCAGAGAGGAATGACTTTTGCAGGAAGCCAGCATTCTTGAAGGTTGTACGGTATGTATTTGTGGTGTTTTAGAGCTGAGTTGAATTGCAACAGGTTGCTATACTGCAGACACATTGAGTGCAACCACTGATACTTTCTTTACCTAGGAATACTGCGGGTTGTATTCACAATACATTTGGAAGACTCTTGGTTTGACTAGCAGATGAGCAACTGGAAGTATTGTAAACACAGCTTTACTCTCTTGTCTTTGTATTTGCAGGTATTTGAACAGTATAAAAAAGGGAGTTCTTGAGCTCATATTATGAAAACTATACAGAGATGTAGTACATGGATTTTAGACAGGATCCTTCTTTGTCTGCAGGCCTCTGTGTTTGGACAGGGCCTTAATCCTAGCTGGAATGTGTTTTCGTAATTCAAACACTGCCTTTTAAAATGTGAACTACAAAATATTAACCAAACCTCATCAACAACATAGCATTTTCTGACAACATTTAGGACAGGGGTGTCAAACTGCCGGCCCGCTAGCCGGTTGCATCATGTGGAGGCCGAGCCCACCCCAGCTCCAACAATGCAAAAAAAGCCACGATACGTTGCAACACGTCACGTGACGCAGTGAATTTGACACCCATGATTTAGGGCTTTCTTTTTCTATCCCCATCCAATGTTGAAGAATGTTTTCTAAGGATCAAATTAGCCCTGTACATGTATTTGAGTTTAACTGAGGAAAATAGAAAACTGAAAATGGAATGCATTTAGACCAATGTTTCTCAACTTTGGCAAATTTAAATTGTGTGAAGTTCAATTCCCAGGATTCCCCAGCCAGGAGTAGTTGGGAGTTGAAGTCTACACATCCCACATGTCACATTCAGTTCAGATATTATGTATTTACAATGAAGATTTGAAACTTGGTTTTGGGAATGAGGATCTGGAGAAGATCACAAAATCTTAGATTTCTCACCCATTGCAGCCCATATAACCTATTATTAATTATTCTAGAATCATGTAGAATGAGGAACAGGGAAATTGTCCAAATGTGCAATGTTCCCTTGGATCCAAACCACATTCAAGGCTCAACAGAAGTAGCTTATAAAACCCAACTATCCCTACTATTTTTCACACTCCAGGGAAAGGATTCCCTAGGGCTTAAATAAAATCACCTTACCTTATAGCCCCACTTTTTTTTAAAAGATGATTAGGGGACTAAAGCATATGAAGCATATGAATGAACGGTTGCTGGAATTGGGTATGTCTAATTTAATGAAAATAAGGACTAGGGGTGACATGATAGCAGTGTTCCAATATCTAAGGGACTGCCACAAAGAAGAGGGAGTCAACCTATTCTCCAAAGCACCTGAAGGCAGGACAAGAATTATTATTAATAATAATAATAATAACAACAACAATAATAATAGTAGTAGTAGTAGTAGTAGTAGTAGTAGTAGTAAAGTTGGAAGGGACCTTGGAAGTCATCTAGTCCAACCCCCTGCTCAGGCAGGAAACCCTACACCATTTTGGACAAATGGCTGTCCAGTGTCTTCTTAAAAACTTCCAGTGCTGAAGCATTCACTGCTTCTGGAGGCAGGTTGTTCCACTGGTTAATTGTTCTAACTGTCAGGAAGTTTCTCCTTAATTCTAGGTTGCTTCTTTCTTTGGTTAGTTTCCACCTTTTGCTTCTTGTCCTGCCTTCAGGCGCCTTGGAAAATAGCTTGACACTGTCTTCTTTGTGGCAGCCCCTGAGATATTGGAACACTGTTATCATGTCTCCCCTCGTCCTTCTCTTCATTAAACTAGACATACCCAATTCCAGCAACTGTTCCTTATATGCTTTAGCCTCCAGTCCCCTAATCATCTTTGTTGCTCTTCTCTGTACTCTTTCTAGAGTCTCAACATCTGGAAACAATGGATGGAAATCAATCAAGGAGAGAAGCAACCTAGAACTAAGGAGAAATTTTCTGACACTTAGAACAATTAATCAGTGGAACAATCTGCCTCCAGAAGCTGTGAATGCTGCAACACTGGAAGATTTTAAGAAGAGACTGGACAGCCATTTATCTGAAATAGTATAGGGTTTCCTGCCTGAGCAGAGGGTTGGACTAGAGGACCTCCAAGGACTCTTCCAACTCTGTTATTTTGTATTCTATGTTCTGCCTATTATTGTTCTTTCTTCAGATTCCAGTTTCTTCTGCCTCGACTGAGATCAGGTGGACATTATCCCTCCTTTTGAGACCGGCCAACGTGCAGAGCTCTGGGGTAGAATATTGTAAGGTCTACATTTTTTTGTTCATTGTTCACTCCTAAGGAGATAAAGAACAAAGGCACATCTGTCAGAAATCTGATTGACTTCTGAGCAGATGAGCGTTTTGCCCCAGGTGTGCCTACGTGCAAAAGAGTGTGAGAAAAAAAAAATAGACAAAGAGAGCCTCTAATCACAGTCCCTCCATCTACAAATGGCAAGAAGTCTTCCCCAGGTATGCTGAGCATTTGAGGCTGTCCAAGGTAAATTTGGACTATTAATATCTGTCAGATGAGAACTTACCCTTTTGGGTCTAGGTTTTTCTTTTCTTTTTTAAAGAATGGCCTTTTGTAATACCAGGATCAAAACCCAAAGCTTTGGTTGCTTAACTCTTTGATTTCCCAAAGTAGTTTCCAGATCCTTGAGAAAGCTGGCAGATCTTTGGAAATTTGGATTTCTAAATTTAACAGTCAGCTTTGTGGTTAAGGACACCATGCTAGAAAGCAGAAGTCCCACCTAAGGCACAAAGCAGCTGGGTGACTTTGAGTCGGTTCCTCTTTCTCAGCTCCAAGAAGAAGGCAATGGCAAACCACTTGCAAAAACATTCCCAAGAAAACTGCAGGGACTTGTCCAGGCTGTTACCAGGAATAAAGACTGATGACACAAAATTGTTATTAATAAAACTCATAATCTGAAATAATTGTGTAAACTAAAGTTTGCAATAGCTTAAAAAGTGAGGTATATACAGGTAGTCCTGGATTTACAACAGTTCATTTAGAGACTATTCAAAGTTACAACAGCACTGAAAAAAGTGACTTATGACTATTTTTCACACTTATGACCGTTGCAGCATTCCCCATCATCACGTGATTTACATTCAGATGCTTGGCAACTGGTTCACATTTATGACAGTTGCCGCATCCCAGGGTCGTGTGATCCCCTTTTGTGACCTTGACAAGCAAAGTCAATGAGGAAGCCAGATTCATTTAACAAACATGTTACTAATTTCACACCTGCAGTGATTCACTTAGCAAATGTGACAAGAAAAGTCATAAAATGGGGCAAGACTCACTTAACAAATTTCTCACTCAGCAACATCAATTCTGGGCTCAGTTGTGGTTGTAAGTCGAGATCTACCTGTAAGAGTGTTCATATAATGCAAGTGTCCACCTTTTGTAAGACATCCTGATTGCCTACTTTCCTCTGGGCATCTTATATTGATATGTTGCCAGAACCTCAGTCAAGAGGTGAGATTACACTTGGGCAAAACAAATTGAATCCAGATGACCTATGGATTCTACAGAGTATCTAAGGGCCCAGCGCTTCTTGCTTTTATTCTGTGCCTAGCTTGTTTTTGTAGAGCTAGTGACAATAGGGTAAATAGCCAATTAAACTTTCATGGGTAGTTAGCCCAACCAGTTATTTCCCAGAACATCTGAACCTTGCCATGTTTTAACATGTTAGGAGTTTCTTCTCCATGTCCAATATCCATGAGAAATAGATAGTCCTTCTAGATGAGGTTTAGACTGCAGACATTCACTGAACTTGTGGAGCATCCAGACACCAGTACCTATAGCCAGTTTGATTTAGTGCAGGGGTAGGCAACCTTGGCTCTTTTATGACTCGTGGACTTCAACTCCCAGAATTCCTGAGCCAGCCATGCTGAGGGGAAAAGGAGAGCTTCCAAGCTGAGCCATGCTGGCTCAGGAATTCTGGGAGTTGAAGTCCACGAGTCATAAAAGAGCCAAGGTTGCCTACCCCTGGTTTAGTGGTTAAGGCATCAGGCTAGAAACCAGGAAACTATGAGTTCTTTGTCTTAGACATGAAAGCCGGCTGGGTGACGTTGGGCCCAATCACTTTCTCCCAGTCCAACCTACCCCATGGGGCTATTATTGTGGGGAAAATTGGAGGAAGAAGGAGTATCCGGTATTTTCACCACCTTCAATTATTTATAAAAATAATGGTGGTGGGATAGAAATAAATAAATAAATCTCTTGTTTTTTGCAGGTAGTCCTCGACTTACGACCACAAGGGAGCCCCAAATTTATGTTGCTAAGTGAGACATTTGTTCAGTGAGTTTTGCCCCATTTCACGACCTCCCTTGCCACAGTAAAATTAGTAACACAGTTATTAAGTGAATCCGGCTTCCCCAATGACTTTGTTTGTCAGAAGGCCGCAAAAGGGAATCACATGATCCCGGGATACTGCGACCGTCATAACTAGGAACCAGTTGCCAAGCATCTGAATGTAAATCACATGACCATGGGGGGATGCTGCAAAGTGTGAAAAATGGTCATCAGTCACTTCTTTCAGCGCTGTTGTAACTTTGAACGGTCACTAAACAAACTGTTGTAAGTCGAGGACTACCTGTACTGCCTTGGACTTGCATTTCTTTTTCAGAAAGGGTTAGAAGGAAAATCTGGATTAGTGGTGCCTTTTGGCTGGTAACACTAAAATCTTTCCATCTGGAAGAGAAAAAAAATCTTTCTGCCAAATAGTGCAGTATACAAAAATTCATACTGAGTAACGCATACATTACAGCCTAAAATGTTGTGCATTGGACCTCTCCATTCATTTTAGTTGCATTTCAGTCAAACAGTTGTTTCTCTATCCATCAAGATCTAATAAGATCAACTTGTATGTCAACTATTTATTGCTGGCTGGATCTTAATGTTAATGTGCACAGCTTTCTATCTATGAAATCACCTTGGAAGCATATTGCAGTCTTTTCTATTTCATGAGATTTTAAGATACTTATGTTTAGCTAGATTTTGCTCTTAAATACGTTATTATCTATATCAGTTATTCTTTGGGGGGGGACCTCTATGGCACATGTAATTGTCCTTCTGTTCTCCCTGGTTACCTTTGAACCTTTCTGAAGATCTCTTTTATTCAGGATAGGAATTGCTGTGCTCAAAACCTGGGATTTTAATTTAATTACGCCATACACTAGTACAGAATAAGCTAATTTCTGAGATTCATTCCCCTTTTCTTCCCTCTTCCCATTTTTGGTGTTTGGTGCAGCTGGTTGGCTTTTCTGATTAACATCTTTCTATATTTGCTACTATTTTTTTTTTTACGGGCTGTACTTATTTTCGTTTCAGAAAGTTTTTCCTCCCCCCTAACATCCAAAGGAAATGATTTTAGTAAATAACTGATAGACAAGCAATCTGATGCACAGTACATGCACATCTTTCTGACTGTACAGGCATATCTTTTTGTATTCCGGATATAAAATCTAGAAGCAAGAGAGCTATCCTAAAACACAGGATTTTATGGATTTCTCCCACCCTATAATTCAAGCTAATTGAAATGCATTTTATCTGCTTGGTGCCTCTGCACTGTGTATCTGTGTGAAAGAGAGGGAGAACCATCTGTCTATCTCCTAATGACAAGCTCCTATTTTGATTAATAACGGGCCCAGAAAGCTGGAGTCAAACCTTGTTGCTGATGCCAGAGACCACCTGCCCTTGTTCAGCTGTGCAGAGGACACCGTTTGATCTGTGCTGGATCTAAAATTTAGAGCTACAGTGTATAGGAAGGGTGAGGATTGGGTTGAATGCAGCAAGCAGAGATCTGCAGTGAAATTCAGCATCCACATCTCAAGGTGTGGAGGTCATATCTTCCCTCAACCCCCCCCCCTTAAGATGTAGCTGATTGTTAAACTAATGAGGGCCAGTAAGATATGAAAACTACTAGATACAATTGTGCTGTGGTTAGACAGAACCTGGTTCAATTCATTTCAAGGACTGGACCAATTACAGATAGTCCTCAATTTACAACCGTTCATTTAATGGCTGTTCAAAGTTACAATGGCACTGAAAAAAAGTGATTCCTTGCACTTATGACTGTCGTATCATCCCCACAGTCAGGTGCTTGGCAACCGGCATGTTATTTATAATGGTGGCAATATCCTGGGGTTCTGGGGTTATCATTTGTAACCTTCCCAGGGAGCTTCTGACAAGCAAAGTCAGTGGGGGAATCCAGATTTGTTTAATGACCTCACGATTCGCTGAACAACCATGGCAAAAAAAGGTTGTAAAATGGGGCCCAACTCACTTAACCACTGCCTTGCTTAGTGATGAAAATTTTGGGCTCAATTGTGGTTATATGTTGGGGACTATCTCTATTTACTTTCAGCCTGTTTACTGACAAATTATGTACGCTCACGCGTCTGCATGTAAATATATAAATATCTGCGCACTGATTAATCAGGGGCACCTTTTTGAGTCAGTAAAAATATTTCCCATTGTAACTGATCTTTTGGATAGACACTGCAGTCTTGCTGATTTTGCAGGAAAGGCTTTTATAGCATCTATCCCTAGTGTGGTTTTTTTCCAATGGAGTTGATTTACATTTTCACCTGTGACTCTTTAAAGCTGTAGTCCTACTCCGTCATTTGTGTGTATGTGTGTTTGTGTGTGTGTGTGTGTGACAGAGAGAGAGAGAGAGGGGGGGGAGAGGGAGAGGGAGAGAGAGAGAGAGAGAGAGAGATGCATGTGTATGCACACACTGTCAGGCTCCAAAAACAAAGAAATACATGAAGAGTTGCTTCTAAGCCAGGGGTCCCCAACCCCTGGTCCATGGCCCACTACTGGACTGTGAGCCATTTGGAACTGGGCTGCAGAAGTGGCAGGCATGTGCCATTTGCACGATCAGTGGGTGAGCGCCTGTTTATGTGTTCCATTTACAAGAGTGGCTGGTACACAAGCCTGCCGCTTGCGCAAATGGAGCTGCGTGCGAACCCTTGCCCACCACTCCCGCCGAACTATCCCCTCTACTTGTTCTAAGCTGTTTCCTTTATTGTTCCTCACCCATAGACAGAAATCTTGCCAAACTAAAGCAATATTTCTGGACACTTGAACCACTAATAGGTGGACAACCCATCTCTTCTACGCATCTTTGCCCAGCCTCATCGTGCCACACGTTAAGAAGGCCAATTGAAGATTTGTTTTCCTGTTGGTAGTGACTCTTGGTAAGAGGGAAAGAAAGCCAAGGGAATCTGTCAATCACTTTCATCAACTTGTCTTTCCTTAAAGCACTAGGGTAGCACCATTTCTTGGCAAAATAGAGCTTGGCAGTGAGAACAGCACTATAATGCTATGTGCTTTTTAGCTGGCTCCCAGAGAGGATGAAAGCATTTCAACCTGACCATCTGGCTGTGACCTTTCCTTTTCCCTTCTCTCCACATTTGGAAGTACACATTGTTTTACAATTTTGCTTCGAGTACAGAGTTGAGCGCCTATAGCAAATCCCTTGCCAAATTAATACAGAGTATGCTGATTTCCCTATGCAGGTAAACCCCAAGTTGATCTTTAAATCCATGTTTTAATCTGTTATTAATCCACAAAAGCGGAAAGCAAATTACTATTGGAAGTTTTAAATTGCCTCTGAATACATTGTTTAAGCTTAGGAAAACTATTCTTTTCAAGGTCAGAATCTGATAGAGCATCCATCTCTCCGAAACTGGAGATGATTCAGAATCTGCAATAGCTTCTCTTTTGTAGGATATACTAAGATATATTAGTATATCCTACATATACTAATAGATCAGGTTCTGGGGGTTGAATTATCATTCTTTCAGGAATAAACAACCAGGATCCCCAAGGAAATAGATCCCTATTCAAACATTATTTTCAAAACCTTGAAGACTACAGAAAAATGCTTACTTGTAGTCGTCAATATCAGATTTAAAAGAAAACATCATATTTAGTAGTAGTCTCTTCCAGTCCTTAGCTAGGCCCAGAAGCTACATCGAGTCAAGCCAGGCCAGTACTTGGGTGGGATTCCTCCAAAAAATATTAGGTTTGTAGAATAGACTAGAAAGTTAAACGTCTCAGAACAAAGCAACCTACCAAGAAAAATGCAAGATTGTAGCCATGTAGTCATCAGAAGTTGAGCCTGACTCAAAGGAATTGATTTATTTAGAGTCTCCATTATGCATTATAGCAGGGGTCTTCAAACTTGGCAACTTTAAGACTTGTAGATTTCAACTCTCAAAATTCCTCAGGCAGCCAGGGCTGGCTGCGGAATTCTGGGAGTTGAAGTCCACAAGTCTTAAAAGTTGCCAAGTTTGAAGACCTCTGCATTATAGCTCACGTTGCCTGTCACTGTTGTCTGAAAGGTGTTACATTTGCAGGGTTACTCAAGTGTGGTGAGAACATTTGTACCCTTCTTTCTAAAAGTAATTTAAATGCAAAAAAATAAAAAAACAGGCATTTCCAAAATCTCACATCAGAAAATATCATGTGCAGATTGGACGTCAAAGCTTGGGATTGAAAAGATGGAGCTCAAAAAGTGTTGAACTGTAATTGGGAGCAGGTTGGTCTGTTCAGGTAATGAAAGAACAATGGCTGATGCAGAGTTTTCTAATTGGGAGGCAGCAAAACTTCAGGGCACAATTTCCAGATTAACAGGTGAGGCTTGAATTCCGAGATCTCTTTTCAGAAACAAATTGCTGCTTTTGAGAGATGGCCTTTGGGCAGATCAAAAAAAAAAAGAAAAATAAAAGAAAAACCAGCCAGGAGACAATAGGCTTTTAGAAGCTGAAGTGGTGGAGAAAAGACAGACCCCACGGATCCTTTGCTTTCTGGCCAACATTTTCATGCTATTTATACAACCTGCATTCGGTATGAATGGCAAAATGACCTTGTCTACATTTCTAAAATTATTCTGTGCCCCATGACACTGTTCGTGCTTTTTTCTTTTTCCTGGCATCCTCCCCTGCCCTTTTAGCTATTTTAATTTGCCCTAACATGCACCTGATTAAGAGTCTTACACATGTATTGACTCTTTTGTAACCTCTTATTTGAAGCCAAGTGTTATTATCCTGTCAACAATTTTACCTTTTGCTCACTTTAATAGACAAGAATGAATAGCAGGAACCCTCTTTGATCCTGCTGCGTCAACATTGGCATTATCATCCATTACAGATGATGGTATAATTCGCATGTTTGTCTACACAATGACATGGAAGATGATGCCAGCTAGCAGAGTGGCTTCCCCTTCGTTCTTGACCCCATTCCATACTATGTGACAAATATCCTATCTGTTGTGGTTCCACAGTCTCCAGCAAAGAACAGAAAGAAGATCATATACAGCTATTTTAGAGAACTCACAAATCGTACGTACCAAGAATTCTGAATATACAGCAGTGCTCACTTCCTCAAATCAAGGCGCAGCTATGTTAATTCTTCAGTGATTAATGGGGGAAGGGGTCTTCATGAATGAAAGCAAACATAGTGTCCCAGGATAATGTTGCAGGATCCAATCTGGGTCAGTCACTGAGACTGGAGGTTTAGTCTTCCGAACTTTTGGACTCGTGATGGAGCCCCATCCTCAGGGAACTTCTCTCTCACCACAATGTGGTACCAGAATGAGTCTATTCCACCAGGTCAGATAAGATGTGGTCCACCTTCTGGTAGATGGAAGTTCTCCAAGGAAGGAGTCTTCCTTCAAAATGTCATTTGTTCATTCTGCTGAAGTTTGTTTGTTTGTTTATCAAATGTCTACACCTAGTCTACACCAACCATCACACCAAAATGATTCTGGGCAGTTCACAATCAAACCATTTAATTAAAAGCAAGGCTACACCATCGTAAATTATCCAGCCGATTTTCCTACATTTGGAGAACTCACAGGGATAAGCAGGCCCAGAGTGCAGTGGATGATCTCACCTCATCTCTTCTGCTAGCTAAGTATAAATATACTATATACTATATACTATAAGTTCTATATACTATAAGTTCTGATCCTCTCTCTATAGACTTGCTCTTATGATCCTGCGTCTACAAATTAGATTTAAAAAATGGGGGAGGGAGTAATTATCACTTCAATTAACTGGTTAGAAAATGTGGGGCATGGACCACGCTGGGCACCCCTCAGTTCACCCATTTTATAGGTAGTCCTGGACTTACGGCCACAATGGAGCCCAAAATTTCTGGAGCCAAGTGAGACGTGTTAAGTGAATTTTGCCCTGTTCTACAAACATTCTTGCCACAGTTGTTAAGTGAATCACTGCACTTGTTAAACTAGTAACATGGTTGTTAAGTGAATCTGGCTTCCCCATTGATTTTGCTAGTCCGAAGGTTGCCAAAGGTGATCACGTGATCTTGATACATTGCAACCATCATAACTAAACCTCTTTCTGGGTGTAATTCAAGGTGCTGATTATCATATCTGGAGTCTTATAGATCTCCATGAGTGTATTCCACCCGGCCAGATAAAATGGGCATGCTTTTGGTCCCTTCCCTTTTAATGTTGCCTTTTAGTGGGACCTAGGAAGTACAGGTAGTCCTCGACTTACGACCACAATTGAGCCCAAAATTTCTGTTGGTAGGTGAGGCATTTCTTAAGTGAGTTTTGCCTTATTTTATGACCATTCTTGCCTGCGTTCTTAAGTGTTTCACTGCAGCTGTTAAGTTTGTCACACAGTTGTTATGTGAATCTGGCTTCCCCATTGATTTTGCTTGTTAGAAGGTTGCAAAAGGGGATCACACAACCCCGGGACACTGCAACCGTCGTAAATATGAACCAGTTCCCAAGCATCTGAATTTTGATTACATGGTCATAGGAATGCTACAAAGGTCGTAAGTGTAAAAAATGGTCCTAAGTCACTTTCTTCAGTGCTATTTTAACTTTGAACAGACACTAAATGAACTGTTGTAAGTCAAGGACTACCTGCATGCCTTTTCCACAACAGCCCCTGCTGTGTGGATCCCACTGGGATCTGGAAAGTTTGCACTCTTTAGCCTATAAAAAGCTTGGTCATGCTCCAGACATTGGGCTTGGGTGAGGTTAAAGCCCAGGGATGGTGGTGTTGAATATTGGGAGAAAGGATGATTGAGGCACCAGGTTTTTCACTTTATTGTTTTTATCACTGTTGTGAAATGCCCAGGGTTGTGTTTCTAAAGTCTTTTAAATAACAAATGAATAATAAGACCTTTGCAGAAGATGACATGAAGAAAGGAAGGCAGAAGTTAAGACCGAACAAATCTCCAGAGGCAGAATTTCAAAGGAATGTTCACAAAACCATTAAGTCAGGTAATGAATGAGATACTGTACAATGAAATCAAGTACTTCTTTCTTCATGACAAGAAGTATTCATTTCTTTGATTTATAAGGAAAGGAGTGGCTCAACTCATCAAGGTGGAGGCATTTTGAATTTAGGTGAGGAGCTTTTTAGGGCTATTCTTGCAAAGAGGCTAACTAATCTCTTCACCCTGATCTGACTGGATTTGTCTAACACAGGGGGTCTTCAAATCTGGCCCTTTTATGACTTGTGGATTTCAACTCCCAGAATTCCTCAGCCAGGCACCCTGGGAGTTCTGGGAGTTGAAGTCCACAAGTCATAAAAGGGCCAAGTCTGAAGACCCTTGGTCTAACACATGAGAGATAATATCAAATATATTTTGAATGTCACTGACAACATTGATCAGAAAAATAAGAAAGCACTTATAATTTTTCTTGACCTGGAGGAAACTTGTGATAGCTCGATATATTATATTCATATTCATGACCTTGAAGCAGATGAACTGCAGTTCAGATTTTCTACCAGGGAAAAGAGTATTTATAATGAAGGAGGAGGAAGAAGAGGAGGAGAGGAAGGGGAAGGGGAAGGGGAAGGGGAAGAAGAAGAAGAAGAAGAAGAAGAAGAAGAAGAAGAAGAAGAAGAAGAACTTCTTCTTCTTCTTCTTCTTCTTCTTCTAAGGGGGTTTGCCAAAAAAAGGGGGGGCATTATGGAAGGGACAAGTCAAGATTATCCTTCTCTCTTCTGATTAGAAGTAGGACCACTAACAAGAAAGATATAGCAAGCACTTATCTGAAGCATTTCTTAGAATCAACAATGGAACATATAGAACAGTATATGGTATGTAGTATCAGGGTACTCAGTTGTTTCTAATTGATGAGGGACAAACAGAATTTGAAGCAACAACAAGGTTTAATATTTGTGTCATATCAGCCATGTGCTTGAAGAAGTTGAAACACTGAAAACGTATTCCAAAATTATTATTTACAGGTATGGCAAAATATAAAGGCTGATATTTTTAAATAGAAAAAGCTATCTTGGCTGGGAGGAATATTGGCAGAATCAATTCTTTAAATAATTCCAAAGGAATCATTTTTTGAAATAATTCTAAACAATCATAAAAAGAAATGAAGAAAAAAAATGATGAATGGATGGCAAAGGCAAATAACTTAACTCTAACAAATGATTGAGGGTGAAACTTAAAATTGGATTGCCTGTACTGAATTGTAGGATGCTGTATACTGTTAAACTGTTTTTTTTTAATCTGGATCACCAGTTAGATAATATCACAGCATGGTTTCTTTACTTCTATGGAAGCAAGATTCTCAGAAGACTTTCATAAATATCTCTATTGTGATTCTTATAGAAATGTTTAGGGCATGAGAAACCATTCAGATACAAATCACTTGTATAAACAATGGACTAAATATAAAAAAGAATTAGCATCTTGCCTCTTGCATGAATATAAATATTTAATGTCATGAAAGTGAACATACTACACAGTTTAATCAGTAGAAAAACAATAGCTTGTGTAGATTTATCTGTTAATAAAACAAAGATGAAATATTTTAGATTCTTTTCTTGAAATGGTTAGAAACAACTAATTGGTTTCGGTACCTTGAAATAAGTGGTATACAGTACTTAGAAATTTGGCTGAATTTGAAATGCATATAACACAAAACATAGAACATTTGTTAGGGCTTCTATATACATTGTTGATTAAATTTGATTCAGAAACTGAATAACTGAAAGATTGCATATTTGAATGAATGCGGAAAAAAATCAACAGGACAATTGATATACAACAATAGGAATATCACTGGAAGACAATAACACTCAATATAAATATTGCATTCTAAGAAAACTGATCTAAGATTTATTGTTGGAATATAATTGCAGGGTTGATTGCCAAAACGAAATATTCTTCAGAAATGTTATAAAGATAATCCTTGACTTACAATCACAATTGAGCCCAAAACGTATCTTGCTAAGACATTTGTCCCATTTTATGACTTTTCTTGCCACAGTTGTTATGTGAATCATTGCAGTTGTTAAGTTAGTAACCCATTTGTTAAGTGAATCTGGCTTCCCCATTGACTTTGCTTGTCAGAAGGTCACAAAAGGTGATCACACCCCAGGATACTACAACCGTCATAAATATGAATCAGTTGCCAAGCACCCGAATTTTAATCACCGGCCTATGGGGATGCTGCAAGAGTCATAAGTGTGAAAAACAGTCAAAAGTCACTTTTTTCAGTGCCATTGTAACTTTGAACGATCACTAAACAAACTGTTGTAAATTGAGGACTCCCTGTAATTCATTTGGATTATTCTTATATGTTACAAAGCTCAACAATTGTGGAATATGATTCATCAGAGCAATAAGCAAAATTTAAATATTGACTTCTCATTCTTGATCGATGCCTATTTTTCTGTTAAATATATTATCACCAAGCCTTGCATTCCTACTAAATATACTGAGTTGATTTTATGCATAACAGCTGTGGGATATGCTACACATCCTGCTGATCAGCTTCCTTATTAGAAGATGACACATTAACCTTTGGGAGTATGAATCCATGTCAAAAGTTAGTTCTTATCTAAAAATGGGTTTGATGCTAACTTTAACATAATTTCGAAACCATATATGGACCATAATTCCACAGATTTCTGTCACATACAGAATTTGAATTTCTTTTGACATAATTTTTTTAAATATTACATTCTGTTCTATTGGCCATAGAGGTACAGCTTCAGATTAGTTAGAATTTCTTGTTCATTTATATCATATTCTTATTAATTTGTCTGATAATTCTGAGGATGATTGATTATTCTGATGTCTGTGACTGTTTTTGTCGATTTCTGATTTTCAGCTTAGCTCTTAAAGCACTAAATTAAGGTATGAATTTCATTTGGTTCAATTTTCCTTGAAAGAATAATGGTGATTTTTTTAAAAAATTATTTTTTTGAGTATCTGGTAAATTCTCATCTACGGTAATCCTTTTATTTGGGCAATCCTTCACACACACACACACACACACATCCCAACCCCCAACCCCTCCTCTCTCTCACATACACACACACAAATCACACATGCCTGTGTGTGATTGTGTATTTCTCTCTTTCATTTCTTTTTTCTATTTCTTTTCCTGTCTGTCTTAACAATAAAAGCTTTTAAAAAACAAACCCGCAGGCGACCATGCCCAACTTCTTAAGAGGGGATTAATTTGCTTTAGAATCCTTGGGAGGCTGATAATGGGCCACAGTGACTTCTGCTCTTGTGCCAGTCCTAGATTTCCAACCTCTGATCCTTGTCAAGTCTGCAGCCTCTTGCCCAGCAGCTGTTGTGCATTGAGCCACCTGCTCAGCTGAGCCCTTCCTGCATGCTGTGAGTATCCGTCCCCCAGAAACAGGAGCAGAAGCTCTCCATCTCAGCCCAGAAGGCTGTGCTTAACAAAGAAATGAGGGAAATAAGAAAATGCTTCAAGCATCCTCATCCAGGACATATATTCAAGGGTGATCTCCCAACTTCCCTCATTTCCTGCGCTATTATACCAGGTAGTCCTCGACTTACAGCCACAATTGACCCCCAAATTTCTAATTGTTAAATGAGACATTTGTTAAATGACTTTTGGCCCATTTTACGACCTTTCTTGCCACAGCTGTTAAGTGAATCGTTGCAGCTGATAATTTAGTAACATGGTTAAGTGAATCGGGCTTCCCCATTGGCTTTGCTTGCTGAAAGGTTGCAGGAGGTGATCACATGACCTTGGGACAGTCACGATCCTAAGTATGAACCAGTTGCCAAGCAGCTGAATTTTGATCACGTGACCCTATGAGTCCTCCAAAGTGTGAACGATGGTCTTGAGTCACTCTTCAGTGCTGTTGTAACTTTGAACGGTCACTAAAAGATCTGTTGTAAGTCGAGGACTACTTGTACTTTCCATTCGGCAGCTACGTTAATTTACTCTACCTAGATTCAAGCAACCAAATGATGTTTTTCCTTTTGAAGAAGGGGCCAAGCCTAGAATTGCTGTTCTGCTGTTCAAAATATACCTGGCAGTTCTAGTGCCTTCATTTTCATGTACGAGCATCTAAATACACGCGTTCTAGTCTCACCTTAGGTATGAATGCTGACTAGGTGACCTTGAGTAAATCACCAAGAGATTGTGAGCTGGGCCATTTACCAGGAGACTGTGAGTTCTAGTCTTGCTTTAGCTACGAAAGCCGGCTGGGTGCCTTTGGGCCAGTCACTCTCAGCCCAACACACATCACAGGTTGTTGTTATGGGAGAAAATATGAGGAGGACAGAGTGTTAGATATGTTCACTTCCTTGTGCTATTTATAAAAATAAAGGCAAGAAACAAACAAACAAATAAACTGGAGCAAGATGAAACTCCCGTCACCTAAAGCAGAGGGGGCATTTGTGATTCTCCATCCATCTACCTCCTTTAGGATTTGTTTTCCCCAAGACCCCCACCCCGAGAATGTTACACTGAAATTTGATAGGAGATTGCCAAAATTCTGTGGCATAATTTTCCACTGTTTTTTTTTAAAGCAATAGTAAGCAAAATAGAGTTCTCCTGCTTGAGCAGGGGGCTGGACTAGAAAACCTCCAAGGTCCCTTTCAGCTCTATTCTATTCTATTCTATTCTATTCTATTCTATTCTATTCTATTCTATTCTATTCTATTTTCTATTCTATTCTATTTCCTATTCTATTCTATTTCTTATTCTATTCTATTCTATTTTCTATTCTATTTCCTATTCTATTCTATTCTATTCTATTCTATTTTCTATTCTATTCTATTTCCTATTTCCTATTCTATTCTATTTCCTATTCTATTCTATTCTATTCTATTCTATTCTATTGGCATTAACATTCAGCTACTATTATTTTTTTTCTTAAAGGAGATCCAATCTAGAAGAAAAAAAAGAGGAAAAAGAATATTCTTGCCCAGAAAAAGTTGCATGAATCTGACTTAAATTTTAACTCCTAGCATTAGTGGAGGAAAAACTGAATCTAGAAGACTCAAGGTAGACCTTGAGATTCTAGCATCAACGCAATTTACAACAAAGTCCACATACACACCCCAAAAGGCAAAGACTGCTCCATCTCATTCCAGAACTACCATATAGTTAGAGTGGAGTGAGGTTTTTTTGCCATGCTCCTGACGCTTTTATGAGCCTGGCACTCTCCAGGCTGCTGTACCACTTTCACTTGTAACTGCATTTAGTTTGTGAACCTCTGTAAAGTTTGGGGATTTCATCTCAGAGAAAAGATCATAACAAATATCACCAAGATATTTAATATCAATCTGTCCCCTACAATATCCAAAGAAGCAAAATTACTAAGCGGTCACCATTTATTTATTTATATTCCACTTTAATTTTTTTTTATAAACAACTCAAAGTGGTGAACATACCTAAAACTCCTCCTTCTTCCTATTTGCCTCACAACAACAACTCTGTGAGGTGAGCTGAGAGAGAGTGACTGGCCCAAAGTTACCAGTTGGTTTTCACAGCTAAAGTGGGACTAGAACTCACAACCTCCCAGTTTCTAACCTTGCTCCTTATCCACTAGACTAGACCAGGCGTGGGGAACCTTGGCTCTTTTATGACTTGTGGACTTCAACTCCCAGAATTCCTGAGCCAGCCATGGCTGGCTCAGGAATTCTGGGAGTTGAAGTCCACAAGTCATAAAAGAGCCAAGGTTCCCTACCCCTGCACTGGACCAAACTGGTTTTAAAAGTTGTCTTACAATATGTATTTTAGGTAGCTTATTTATATTATACAGGGAGTCCTCGACTTACAACAGTTCATTTAATGACCATTCAAGTTGCAATGGCACTGAAAAAAGTGACATGATCATTTTTCACTCTTATGACCATAGCCACGTGATCAAAATTCGGACTCTTAGCGACTGACTCATATTTATGACGGTTGCAGTATCCCAGGGTCACATGACAAGCAAAATCAATGGGAAATCCAGATTCACTTAATAACCGTGTTACTAACTTAACAATTGCAGTGATTCGCTTAACAAGAGGGGCAAGAAAAATTGTAAAACGGGGCAAAACTCAATATATGTCTCAGTTTGCAACAGAAACTTTGGGCTCAATTGTGGTCGTTAAGTGGAGGACGACCTGATTTCCATACATTTGCATATGAAGAAGCCCCATTGTTCTGCGGCAGAAGGCATTCCTTTTAGATAGAACCTTAATGTCTGCACTTTTGATAAGTATCCTTATGACAAAAAACCGGCTGTGCATTTTCTTGAGGTAGTTCATTCACGGGTCAAAAATATCAGTTCAAGTAGCCATTTCACTAAGGAAACACTACAGCTAATGCACTACCGTTTTTGCTAAATGCAAAATAGATGGACTCTCCTGGCGAGACCCATGGTTGTCTTTAGCTTTAGGACAAGGAACTTTGTGTATCAGAATAAAAGTATCACAAAGTCTCTTGTAGCTGAACAAAGTCCAGGATTAGCGGTCAACAGGTTCTTCTGCAAAGTCCAGAAATATGGACGATACCATCAATCCAGAAGGGGGGGGTCTTTAATAGTAATAGTAGGGAGGCTTAGTAGACTGGAAGAGACAATTGGCAGGTTAGTGCAAATAGCCAGGAGGTATCTGGCCAGCCATCTCTGGCTTGCTCAAGATTTCTTTATCTTTTTAATGATTTTTGCAATTCACGATTTGCACGTTTGAACCATTTGTAGTCTGCAACATGTGAAAATGCATTTATTTCTCAAATTAGAACTCCTTTCATTTGAGCTTAATGAATCTATTTTTGTACTGTTCAGTGCTTTCCCTGTTGGTAGTCATTAAGATGAATTAGCATTTGGAAGAGATGTTTGGTTATCTGAAGGGGCATTTCATTTATTTATTTATTTATTTATTTATTTATTTATTTATTTATTTATTTATTTATTTATTTATTATTTAAATTTATATACCGCCCTATCTCCCTTACGGGACTCAGGGCGGTGAACAAGCAATAATAAAAATCACAGTACATATTACATAAAAGCCTGCTCTAAAATATAAAACCCCTAACAAAACCCAATCAAAACTACGCCAGGCCGGCCGCATGGAACAGATGAGTTTTCAGGGCTCGGCGGAAGAGGCGCAGGTCCGCAATTGTATGTAGGTCGGGGGGCAGGTCATTCCAGAGGGCAGGAGCTGCCACAGAGAAGGCTCTCCCCCTGGGA
>NW_015386395.1:881159-893529 GCF_001527695.2 Protobothrops mucrosquamatus
GTGGGAGCGGACTGGTCGAAGGGAGATATTTGGTAGGAGGCGGTCTTGCAAATACCTAGGTCCATTGCCATGGAGCGCTTTAAAAGTTGTTACTAACACCTTGAAGCGCACCCGGAAGGCCACCGGCAGCCAGTGCAGCTCGCGCAGGAGAGGTGTTACATGGGAGCATCTAGAGGCCCCCAAAATCCCCCGCGCAGCCACATTCTGAACTAGCTGGAGCCTCCAGGTGCACCTCAAGGGGAACCCCATGTAGAGAGCGTTGCAAGAGTTAAAACTGGCTTTCCCCAAATCAAATCAAGGGTATGTTAGAAACTGAGCTCAATTTAATAGCCCTGGATTTCGAATGAAGATAAAGTTTCCCTTGAGTTGAGATGAAACTCTTGGTGAGTCCATGGACCCATTTGTGTAGCTTTTTGGCAGCACTACAGACATATAGATAGTCCTCGATTTATGACCACAATTGAGCCCAAAATTTCTGTTCTTAAGTGAGAATTTGTTAAGTGAATTTTGCCCCATTTTACAATGTTTCTTGCCACAGTTGTTAAGTGGATCACTGCAGCTGATAAGTTAGTAACCTAGTTATTAAATGAACCTGGCTTCTCCATTGACTTTGCCTGTCAGAAGGTCGCAAAAGGTGATCCCATGACCCTGGCACGCTGCAACGGTCATAAATATGAGCCAGCTACAAAGAGTCTGAATTTTGATCACATGAAAACAGGGATGCTGAAAAGGTTGTAACTGTGAAAAATGGTCATAATTCACTTTTTTCAGTGTCATTGTAATTTTGAACGGTCACCGAATGAACTGTTGTAAATTGAGGATTATCTAATTTGCTTTTGTCTATGGAGATTCTCAGTCATCCAGGTCATGGTTGTCCCAAAGGTGCTTAATTTGCTTTTGTTTCTTCTAGACTGATCTTTGACATCCTACCATAGGAATATCCAGGTAATTAGCAGAATCACCCATCCTTAGCTTTTTGGATCAGGCAAGTTTGCAATAATGCCTAAGTAGTTACAGATAGTACCTGACTTACAATAACAATTGAATCCAACATTTCTATTACTAAGCAAGAGTTATGCCCCATTGTCAACATCCAGCTCAAGAATCCAAATAAAACTTGTTTCATTTCATTTCCAAAAAGTTTGTGTTTATTGGATATGCTGCATGGTTATGTTGAAATACAACTAACTGTGAGGTTCCAACAATTTATAAATTTAAACAATAATTTTCCCAACCAAACCCCCAGTGTTTTACATAGTCCATATCAACATGTTCACTTTGTTATGGGAACTGTCTGCTTCAAATCCACACCTGTTCTGGTGTCCTTGACAAGGCTTCAATGCTCCCACGGTCTTCAGCTGAATTGAAGAAGTTTCGTTTATCTTTCTCACCCACTTGAAAGTAACACCTCCCCTCCTTTATTCTAAAGGCAAGTTGAAATGCAGAGGCATGTAGCTGCCAAAGTTTCACCCTTGACACCCATTTTACAATCTTTTCTTGCCACAGTTGTCAAGTGAATCACTGCCATTGAGTGATTCATGTGGCTGCTAAGCAAATCTGGCTTCCCCCATTGACTTTGCTTTTTGGAAGCTGGCTGGAAAGGTTACAAATGGTGATCACATAGCCCCAGGAGAGTGCGACTGTCATAAATACATGCCAGTTGCCAAGCAACTAAATTTTGATAACATCACCACGAGGATGCTGCAATGGTCATAAATGTGAAAGCTCATCATAAGTCACTTTTTTCCAATGCTGTTGTAATTTCAAACAGTGACTAAAGAAATGGTTGTAGATCAACGACTACCTGTATTGCATTTCACTCTGCAGTGTCTTACTGCTCCTCCAACAGTTCCAGTTTTTAAAATTTCCAAATCCAGATAGCAAAGCTCAATTAATACTGCTTGTGTGAAGGTGATATTTACCCTTGGATGTAGTGGTGCCCCCTAAGCATGGTATCCAGTTCGCTACCTAGATTGATGGTTCTAAAAGTGAGCCAAATACCTGATGGAGTGGGTGGCTATACTCTGCCCTGTAATACCGTTGTGTTTACCATCATTATCCTTTCAAAATGCAAAATAATGAGAAGCCCAAGAGAGGCTGGTGTGATATTTCACTGACTGTTATGTGAGAGCAAATAACTAAAGAGTCCCTTGTATGGAGCTTAATTTCTTGTGCTTCTTCAGTAAGGCCTATACCAATGATCATGTTTTTCTTGGATCTGGTAATATTATTTTGGGGAATTGGCTTTGTTTATCAAAAAAGCAAATCAATTTTTTTTCAAAAAAAAGAAGAAAAGTCATAGCCACCCTTGGTTGTTTGCTCGCCAACAACAACTATTAACAGATTTCTGTGAATTTGTCTAATCCATAGCTGGCTGGGGAATTCTGGGAGTTGAAGTCCACAGTTCTTAAAGTCGCCAAGATTGGTCATCCCTGGTCTAATCCCATTTTAAAGTCATCTAAAGCAGTGGCCATCACCTCTTTTTATGACAACAAAGTTTATCAATGATACTAGTGTAGTATTCTTGGTCCAGTAAGACTTATGGGGGGATGCTATGAGGGAGAAGCTTGAGTTTTACCTCCTTCATAAAACTCGAGTTGAGCTCTAAGAACTCCTCTATTTGGGATTGCCCAGGTCATCTCACTGCTGGAGAATAAGAAGATGGCATCCCTGTCACCTCACTGGAAGTTGAATCTTACACTATTTCATACTGGAGGACATCAATCTATCACAGAGAGCACATAGAAGATGAGTTAATACACAGAGGTTTCTGTATAGGATCAGTGAATGAATCTCAAGAAGAATAGTTGGGGAGACTAACACTAACGTCCTAACCCATTCGTGCCAGCATATGATATCTGAGATGATGGCCAAGTTTTGCTAGTGGTTGGGCAAATGAATCCCTTGCCCAGAGTGTGAAAGGAAGTCTATATTTGTGTGTTTTGGATGTCTATGGGATTCTATATGTTGTGTAACTTTTGTGAATATAGTCCACATTCAGAGTTTAGCCTTCATCTGTTGGGGAAAAGGGCATAACAGCTTGAAGATGTCAGACTTCAGACATGCAAACAGGTCTCTTCCCAGAATTGTTGTCGTGCTTACTAGATGTTTTCCTGCTGGTTGGTGACATTCAGAAGGAGGGCAGCAAGCCCAGAAGGTTAAACCAATTATTTCGCTTAACCGATTCTGTGGATGCATCAGAAGGACACCACCAACTGGCCACAAGCCAGAATAGAGGCAGTGGAGGCAGGACAGGGATCAACCAAAGGGCAGCAAAGATTATGCTGGGATTGTCTTCTACTGATTCAAGGATGAATGGAGGACATTTTTAAGAGGAGCAGGGAATGGCTTGACAATAGCCCAACTAAAGCCTTGAGTCATCCCATTTATTTGAAACCTCATCAATTCATTTTTATGCCTACAACATTTCTGACCAGTCAGAGAAATTATTACTTTTCCAGTAAATATATGCATTTCTGGGACAAGCTCTCTTGAGAAATTGCAAATTATCAGAAAAATTAACTTGGGGTCAGAGGAGAAAATTTTTGATTAGGGTAAGCCAAGGTCATTAGATGTATTCAGTGAAAATATTTTTGACTAAAATCTTGGGGAGCAAATGAGACTATGGTCAATAGGAAGTATTTCAAGAATGTCCTTTGGTATTCTTGGAATCCCTGCTCTTAAACCTGCTAGCTTTTAATAATTATATTGAATGTCAGGAAAAGATTATTAGCTAGGTGAAATAGAACGGAACAAACAAAAATAGTAAATAATTGTCTGACAACTATCTATTTTTCTCCGTGAGGGTATCAATCCAAAAATCAACAAGTAGATAACTAAATAACAAAGGTCAGTCCAAAAACCTTACCAGAGCAAAGACAAATTCTAAATTACCATGGTGCATTAGCAGATGGCATCCCTGTTCATTAAAAAAATGGAGCTCTCTTAACCACCACATAGATAACCCTTCTCCAGGATAATATGACCTCAGCCTAGCCTTTCAGGTCTTCCAAAGTTGAAATCTGTAATCTGTAATTGGAACTGTAAACATGATCCTTCACCTTACTGGTCAGTACAAATCCATCCATCCATCCATCTATCACATGTTGCTTTGTTTCTCTAAAGATCTTAGTCATATATGCCATCTCAAAGATCAGAAGACCCTACATCAGTGGCCCCCAACCTTTTTGGGTACCAGGGACCAGTTCCATGGAGAAAGTTTTTTCTGTGGATGGGAGAGGATGTGGTTTTGTGTGTCGGCTACATACCAGGGATGGGGCTTTGCTTGTTTGCACAGCTTGGTTGCTGGCATGCCACGGACCAGTGCCGGTCCACAAACCAGGGGTTGGGGACCCCTGCCCTACATGATCATATCAAAGTTCTAAATAGTGCAGGATCGTGTTTCTCACAGTGGCTAGGTCAGTTAGATGCCTTTAGGAAGTTGATGGACCATGACAAAATTATTTCCTAGATTTAGAAGCAGATATTTAGTGGAATTCAACCTTCAAATCTAGAGATCTCACAGTATCATTTAATCTTTTCAATGACGATGATGGAAAGTCAGTGAGTGATGACAGAATGGAAAATATCTCTGTGATCAATCAGTGGACCTATTGGTATTCCAAAACAACTGATCCAAACTTTCTTACAAAGAATTGGAAATAAAATTTAAGGAAACTGGTCTCTTGACTGGCCATTGACTGATCCTAAACTCTGAAATCTGATGTGAGCAAATGCCAAAACATATGTTGCCGATCAATAGATCCATAAGCCTACTTCAAAAAAGTCTAAAATGAATAGATGTGTTTTTATGTTGAAAACAAGCAACTTTTAGCTGCTTTAAAGCATCAGCTTCACAAATTAGAAAACCCAAATGTTCTAGTTTGTGTGAAATCCCTGTGAATTCTTATTCAGGGAAGATCCAAATGTCATCCAATTTGATTCTATTAATTCTCTTGACCAAACACAGCTTCTTTATCCACCTATTAGTTCTTCCTAGCTCTTTACTTAGATCAAGGATCTTCAAACTTGGCCCTTTTATGACTTGTGGACTTCAACTCCCAGAATTCCTCAGCCAGGCACACTGGCTGAAGAATTTTGGGAGTTGGTCCACAAGTCATAAAAGGGCCAAGTTTGAAGACCCCTGACTTAGATGAACCATGGATTTGAACACTATTCAGATTGTAAATAAACCCAGAGGACTTAAGTAAATAAACAGAGACACAAGTTCTTACAGCAACTTCCAACCATCTAGAATTCACTCCCATAAACCCAAGGAAGTAAAATCTTTCTTCACAGCAACGAAATCTAACATGAGATCAAGTCTATCTTCTCAGTTTTCTTCTCCCTGGTTGTGTGATTCTTACCAACCCAACGGCAATAAGCAATGCTTCACTATTTTAGTTAGTCACAACTAACAATCAAATCTGACATCTGAGAGTCACATGGTAGCTTAGTTATTGGTGCCTGGGCAGGAAAATGACATGTCTGACCTCTAGCTACAAGTGTACATCAAGCTTTACTCCCAAAAGATCCCGAGCCTAAAAGACTCCTAATGTTCTGCCTGTATTCAGGATTGTAGCTAGCACCAAGAGTCTGAAAGTAGACCATAGATTAGAATACAAAATGCTGGTGATCTTTGTTGTCACTGCATTTCTGAATTAAAAACATTTCTTTATCATTCTCTTTAGTCAGAACTGTGGCAATTTAAACCGAGTCTGGCTAACACCCAACGCATGACAATTGCAGCATCAGAGAAATCTCAGCCTTTTTAATTAACTTAATGGCCTGGGCAATGAAACAGTTCTGCAATTAGCATCAAAAAGCCAATGTCAGGTGAAATTTCACAGAGAGAGCATGGAGCATCTGAGTTCAAAACAAGAGACAATTGCCATCTGTCACACTTCAAACTTTGGAAGAGCATGGAGAAGGGATAATCCAGTATTTTGGAAAGATTCATGTAGGAGAAAGCATGGCTTTGAATACAGAAGGATTAAACTCTTGGAAGTAAGGGTTAAAGGCAGGAACTAAGATATACCAATATTAGTAGAATGAGTAATGAGTAGGCATCAAAAAGATGGGATAAAATTTCTCATACAATTAAATACGATTGTCTTGTGCTAAGAAATTAAATGGCAGCAAGAGTGACAATATTAGCAACATTATCTGGCAATTTGTACACCATGCCACCATAACGGAAGTCTCCAGTTAATAACAAGGACAATTTCAAAAACATTTTTATGAGGCTTTAGATAACATTCCATCTCACAACATAAGAATATAGAAGATGAAAACAAACTAAGGTGGGAACATGCCAATGGTAATGCAATGGGTGCAAATTTCTCTTAATCTTTGAAAACCAGAATGAAATGGGTGCTCCAACACTGGAAGTTTTTAAGAAGAGATTGGACAGCCATTTGTCTGACATGGCATAGAGTTTCCTGCCTGAGCAGGGGGTTGGACTAGATGACCTCCAAGGTCCCTTCCAACTCTGCTATTCTGTTATTCTGAAATGCAACTCACTGTTGCTTTTTCTGTTTTCCTTCTTTCTTCCCTCTCTCTCCCTCCCTCCCTTCCCTCCCTGAATTGTATTTCTCTATCCCCTTCCCAGTTACATAATTAACTCAGAAATTTCCATCTCTAAATGTTTTTATTATTATTATCTGTTCATAACAATGAAATCACAGCTACCTGTTCTTTACCTAGTTGGCCTTCATATGCACTGAATTCTTCTCAAGAACTTAAGAAGTTGTAATAAATTGGTATGACATACTAGGGAACCAAGTAATATGACCGTTTGCAGTTGACTGATGGAAATTTTGTAAATGCACAGATTTTTCAAAGTCTTATCCAAGATTTGTTGGTGTGGTACCCGGTTTGTCAATGACCACTGGGAGCACCGCAGCTGGTTTATGCCATAATCTTTCAACTTGAGTTTTCAGATTTTGATACTTTCTGATTTACTCTAATTCTAATAATAATCATTATAAAATTAATTATAATGAATTATTATTTTACATTTAATGATTTATTAGCTATTAATCATTAATTATTATACTTATAGATTATACAAATAATAATAGTTATTAATAACATTAATTCTGTGATGACATCTTTAGCCCCGTCAAACAACATCTGCCTATCCCAGGTCCTTGGGAAGAAGTTGGGAAGATGGATAAAAATGTCAAATCCAGTCTAAATATCTAGCTGACTGTGCAATGAGCCGTAATAGCTAATAATATGCCATTATTAATGTTTATATCATATTTAGAACCAAGCACAAAATAGTGATAAAATATAAATTCAATTAGAACAGAGCAACATACAAAACAGAAACATTAAAAGACTAGGCAACTCTAACTGAACAGGTGATCACTTTACAATAAAAATAATAATAAATTAGACCCTATAAACCTATTAGCAATAAATGACCAATTACATCTTAAAATTAAGCGCCATGCAGCATTAAAACATTTTGTCTTTGGGGCCCCTCCAAGTTCCCAATCAGAGGAGCACTCCTCTTCCTCAAATAAAGTTTATTATACTGCCGCATTTCATCCAGTCAACTCCGTAGGCTCTACCTTACATTGATTATTTGTTCTTCAACCACTCTCATAACGTTTCACCTAATAAAGATAAATTTATTTTGACTTCTATCTCACCGTTTCATCCTATTATCTGGAGCATCTGTCTATTAAAATCGATGCTTTCTATTCATTCTTTTAACACTGTTTCTTTCCTAACTCCAAACTGCTTTTATACCTTATTATTACATTATTAATATATCCAGATTTCCACATTTGGCCCATTTGGGTGGGACACCATATCCAATGGTGCTCTGCAAGTTGCTGTCAATCTCTGTGGCATCACACATTGCTCTTGACACGACTTTGCAAAGAAACGACTTACCACATTGCAACTGGGCATCTCTGCATCTTTTTTTTTTTAAAAAAAATAATTGTTAGTTTGTTCCTTCTCACTTGCTAGCTTCCTTTCCCCCCCCTCTCTTTTGTCTCCTGGATGTTGAAAGGTCAAGATATCTCCAGGTCCTTCTTCTCTCCCTCCTCCTTTCCTCCCCTTCTTCTTCTCTTCCTCCTCCTTCCTCTTTCCCACTCAATTATTCCCAGATCAATGACTAGGAATGAAGATCACAGCAAATCCCTGGGGTCTTTGCAACTTACCATGAGTTGAAAAGGAGGCAAGAACTAGTCCCTCCCCTGCCCTTTTGGGATTGGCTGATCTTGAGTGTCCCTCTCCAACTGTGCTTTGGGCAGCTAGAAAGACAGAGGCAGACAGATGAGGGGGGGAAAAAACCCAGAAAATAAATGTATAAAGATATGGATTTTTTTTTAATTTTTGTGGATTTCACATCTCTCTTGAATTAATTACTCTATTAAGTTTTTCATTATCTCTGTTCCTCCAAACCTCCATTTCTTTATTTTTCTCTTCCCAGACTTAGCAGTAAAGTGGTATGGCTTGTAAATCGATGCATGGAAAATGCTCCAAGGGGAATCACTAGCTGAATCCACAAGGTCAGACTTTGGGCATCCAAGATTCAGATCTGTAGGGTAGCCTTTTCCTGCTGCAGTGACCCCTCTCTATCTGCCAAATACTGTATATGAAAGGCATAATAAATAAAGAATCCCTTTATGGTTCATTTTGTTATTTACTGTTGAATGTTATCACTTGCCAAGACATGTTGGTAAACATCCAAAGCAAGCCACTGACTTGATGCCCAACAGGCTTTCTGATAACTCTTAAAAACCATACCCTGCATTCAATAAATGATTAAACGTCAGCATTTACTCAAGACATGATGAATTATTAAAGACATTGGGAGATATATAGGGCTGTAGAAGATTGAACTTGGACATTCAGGCTGATTGTGAGCAATCAGCCATGTGTCTTAATAAATGTTGACAGCTACCAATCAATAATAGAACAATGGATGATATAGCTTGTTAGTCAAAAGCTGCTTGTTCTTGAGATTTATTGGACAAACATTCCTTATGTTAAGAATGAATGACCGTAAGATCAACCAAGGATAGCCAAATCAACTTGGTGCTTTTGTGAACATTTTTGGCAGTGCCAAAACACTTTTATTTTCTAGTTTTAGGGCAACTTCATAAGAGCAAATGGATATTGATTTAGCCTTATTTTAAATTATTATTGGTGACATCATTGTATAGCCAAATCCAATTGATGGTTTAGCATCATGACATTATGCAAATTCTATGTGATGACTGAGTGATCAATCCAGGAAGACTGTGTAACTGGGGGAGGGGGGGGGAATAAGAGAAGGAATCCATCTTAGAGGATTTTTAAAAGGGGGAATATTCAAGAAAAATCACTCAAATAAAATGGCTAATTGGGACTTGAAAATGAAAAGCAGAGAATATTTCATATATTTTGTACACGTAAGGCTGAAGATATATTAAGCAGAATAAAAAAAAGCTTCTCTCTTTTGTGATATACCTTCCTTGTGGAAAAGCAAATTTTATATTTCATTGAGGAATTTACATTCCCATCTTGGCTCTATTAAACCACAGGGCAAATTTTGCCTCACTTTTGCAAAAACCCAACATTCTTGTTTTTTTCCCCTCTCTACTTATATTTTGCTGATAGAATTTCTTTTTTTTCTTTGCATTGTATGGAACTCGTAACAATTCAAACAACAGACATTTTTTTTTAAATTTTGGTTTATATTTGCGCATCTTCTTTTTTCCTCATGTGAGGAATACTTACCTTGGTAGCAACAGCAAAGGCCAAGCTCACTTAGAAATTGAGAATGGGATTTCCACAATGACCAGCTGTCTCATTCCTAAGCCAATGGTTCCCCCTTATGGTGAAAATGGAGAGTTAACCTGTTCGTGTATGCTCAGTATTTATTAAAGGGGAGAATGAAAAATGACAGATAATCCCTAGCAAGGAAACGTTAGCAGAGAGTGATGATCCAGCTGACATTCAAAGATGCTCATTTTCCATAACTGAGATTATGCTGAGGACCTAAGCGTCTATAAAACCCCAAGGCCTCCTTTGTTTTAGTACGATGTTCAACAGACCTGAAATGCAGTAAATGTTTTCAGGAAGTCCTATTTCACAAATATTGAATCTGGCTATACCAGTGGTTCTCAACCTTTTTAATGCCGCGACCCCCAACTGGTCGTAAGTCGAGGACTAAATCGGTTGTAAGTCGAGGACTTTCCCTGCCCGGGAGTGCCACGCATGCGTGGTTCCGCCCCCTGCACTGGCCGAGGTGTAGCTGGCAAGCGGCAGAGATGGAGCAGGCCGACCACCAGCTGGCCCAGCCCAAGGGAGGTAAGGCACCCGTCGGAAAAGGGGAAAAAATGGCAGACAAAAAAAATGGCGGACAAAAAAAATGGCGGACAGCCTTGCTTGGCGACCCCTGTGAAATGGTCGATCGACCCCAAATGGGGTCCCGACCCATAGGTTGAGAACCGCTGGGCTATACCTTGCCACGAAGCAGCAGGTGTTAATCCTTGAGAGCAGAGCAACCAGAAATTATGGGTTTACAAAATTCATGTTTATCCAGGCAACTTCCTGCCTTCTGGCAAGCTAAATCAGCCCCAGGTATAGGTTGGAGCAGATGTTCATCTCTTATCCCTGTAATTATTGTGACGATGATGATCAAGTTATCCATTCAACCGAGCCCGACTCTTGGCGATTCTATGGGCCGGGTCTCTCTCCACATCTTCCGATCTTGCATGGCTTCTTTGAGTTTTTCTATGCTCTGGCTGGTGTCAGCTTTGATAGTGTCCAACCACCATGTTCTTTGACGGCCTGCTTTCCTTTTACGTAATTATTATAACCAACATTAAAAGAAAACCTGTAAAACAAATAGACTGAAAGATATCCTTCCTTCAATAATGTATTTTTCCATTAAGTTAAGACGCCATCCATTTTGGAGAGGCTCTTGGTAACAGCATCCACGGGTAGTCCTTGACTTACAATCATTTGTTTAGTGACCATTCAAAGCTACAATGTCACTGAAAAAAGTGACTTATGACTGTCTTTCGCACTTAACGACCGTTGCAGCCTTCCCCTGGTCACATATTTATGAGCCCCCTGGCTCATATTTATGTCGGTTGCAGTGTTCCAGGGTCATGTGATTACCTTTTGTGACTTCCTGACGAGCAAAGTCAATGAGCAAGCCAGATTCACGTAACAATCATGGCACTAACTTCACAACTCTAGTGACTTACTTAATAGGAAAAGTCATAAAACGGGGCAAAACTCATTTAACGACAGAAATTTTGGGCTTGGTTGCAGTCGTATGTTTAGGACTTTCTGTATGCTGCTTTCTGGGATGCATTATGGAAGAGTTTTGGCATTATGGAATGTCATTGTCTTCTTCCAGGAAGAGTTTTCAGCCAACAGTGCTGAAACTCACAGGTGCTCCTATTTTCATCCTGGTACTAAACAGGGCTGATCCTGATTAGCTTCAGAGATCACCCAAGAATGTTTAAGGTTTCCTATTTGTTAAGATTCTACTCCCATTGGTGTAAGAAAAAGTAACCTGTTTTTTTAAAGCATGTTTTTAATTTATAGGGCCAGGTCACCTTGCAGCTATTGCAAATACTGTTTATTTCTTTCCAGCAAGATCCTTTAGTTGGGACTCAAAGAAACCTGGATGGATTTCCCTTGCATTAAACAAGCAAAAAAAAAAAAGGCATACAGTCATTTTCTTATATTGTAGATATTGTAGAACAGGGGTCCCCCAAACCGGTGGGGAGGGGGAGAGGAATGGTTCCATGCAAACAGTGATCGAGCATGTGTGTAGATCCCTTTGCGTGAGTGACGGGCATGTGAACCCACCACTTGTGCAAATGGAGCTTTGCACACACATGTGTGTGTGCTCACCTGCCGCTTTCACGGTCTAGTTCCAAACAGGTAGTGGGAACCCCTGGGTAGAAAATCTGCTACATTCCAGTGATTCTCAAATATCCCCCCCTCAAGTACCTGTTCTTCATGATTCAGCAAGACAAGCCATCAAGATATTCTTTTTGTTGTCTGTTCAGTGGAAGACAAATGAACCAAAATCATTGGCTTCTCTGTCTGATTCATTCGTAAAAAGAGTTCTGCAGTGGATGTCTTCCAGTTTAGACCTGTTTTTTTTCCTCATTGTCAATATGTTCTCTCTATATGTTGCGCTGTTTTGTAATAATATAGCCTCGGCTTAGTGCACACTTATATTGTTTGCATGCATGGCTATCTGAATTGTAATTGGAGTTGTAATTGGATCACCTGAGTTGTAACTGGATCAAAGGTTTTGGACCTTAGGCGTCTGTCAGTTTTATGTAGTTCTAGTTCAGGAGTAGACAACCTTGGCTCTTTTTTTTTTTTTTTTTTT
>NW_015386395.1:893600-924902 GCF_001527695.2 Protobothrops mucrosquamatus
TCTTTTTTATCCAAATTTTCCATAATACCCAGCAAAAATAGCTGAGGCTTAAACTTTATCTTTTTCTTAAAGACATTTTGAATATTCCACCAAATCTTTATCCAAAATGCTTTAACCATCCTACAAGTCCACCACACATGAAAATAAGTTGCATCTAAATTTCCACATCTCCAACATTTAGGTTGTAAGTTAGGATACAGCACAGCTGAGTCAGGAATTCTGGGAGTTGAAGTCCACGAGTCATAAAAGAGCCAAGGTTGCCTACCCCTGTTCTAGTTGTAACCTGGAGGCACATAGAAAATAAATTCACAGTGAATAGAACTATTTCCTGCTGAAGCGTGCCTTCTCATTTTTTAAAGGTTGCCAGAGGAACAAAGACATTCAAAGTGCGAAATGTAGTGCTTTGTTTTGGGTTTTTTTTAAATAATTGAGAATAAGGCTCAAGCCTTTATTCAAATGGGGATAGTGATGAGTGTGAGAATACTCTATTGTTAAGGGAAACGGCTCTGTGGTGGGATATAATAAGGAGATGGATCCCCAGGAGGGAGGGGCTGCCTTCCAGAGGAGTAAGAGATACTTAGCCCAGATATTTTGTGTAAGAGAAAGAGAGTGAAGACAGCCATGCCTAACAGTTTATAGAATATATACAGGAAGACCTCGAATTACAGCAGTTTGCTTAGTGCAGTGGTGACGAACCTACGGCATGCGTGCCAGATGCAACACTCAGAGCCCTCTCTGTGGGCACACATGCCATTGCCCCAGCCTCGTCTCCCCCTGCGACCCCCTCCTTATCAGCAGCCCCCTGGAGGAGAATCGCCCCCCGAGTGTGGCCCACGCAGAACAGCACAGCCAAGGACATGGCAGCCAGGCAGCGTAGACAAGACTCTGCCTTCACGCCCCATCATGCACAGTTGATGCTGCGGGGCAGGAGGAGGGTGTGGCTACCATGGCGCTGCTGGGCTGCCTGGGTGATCTGTGGCGGGCCCTGGAGGCAGTGAGTGGTCCTGCAGGCAGGCAGGGTGGGGCAGGGCAGGGGGTGGAGTGGGGGCGGGGCCAGTTTTTGGGCACTCGGTCTCTAAAAGGTTCGCCATCACTGGCTTAGTGACTGTTCGAAGTTATAATGGCACTGAAAAAAATGACTTATGGCCTTTTTCACACTTACAACCCTTGCAGCATCCCCATGCTCCTGTGATCAAAATTCAGATGCTTGGCAATGGACTCATATTTATGACAGTTGCAGTGTCCCAGGATCATGGGATCCCCTTTTGCATCCTTCTGACAAGCAAAGTCAATGGGGAAGTCAGATTCACTTAACAACCATGTTACTAACTTAACACTGCAATGATTACACTTAACAAACACGGAAAGAAAGGTCATAAAATAGGGCAAAACTCACTTAGCAAATGTCTCACTTAGCAACAGAAATTTTGGGCTCTATTGTGGCTGTAAGTCAAGAACTACCTGTATTGTAGATCAAGGGTCCCAAACCCCTGGGCCGTGGCCCACTACTGGGCTATAGCCCATTCGGAACTGGGCCATGCAAGTGGTGAGCATACTAGTGCCTAGTTCCACTGACATGAGTGGCGGGCACTTGCACGCCAAGGTCCACTTGTGCGAGTAGTGGGTGCTTGCACCCGCCGCTTGCACAAATGGAGCTGTGCACACACACACATACACACATCTGCCACTCACATAGAATCATCCCCTCCCCCCACTCATACTAGGTCTCCAAGCCAGAAAGATTGGGGACCGCTGTTTTAGATGCAGACAGTAGAGTCTTCAGTCTGGTAAGATTTTGTTCCTAAGTATGAAAGCAATAAAACATTCAGCTTGGAAGAATTACCACATGTCATTCCTGGCTCTGGGCCTGCCAGTCTCTCTGACCATGTTCTTTTTCTTGTTCTAAAGGAAGAGGCACTGGAAAAATTGGCCTAGGGCAAGCATTTGAAGTGAGATATAGCCTAGGCCTTAGGCTCTATCTCACTTCAAATGCTATCTGTGTTTATTTATTTGTCCAATTTATATAGGCACCCATCTCGCAAAACAAAATAACTCTAGAGTCTGTGCAACAAAGCTAAAACAATTAATAAATACCTAAAACAATTATCATTATCATTAGTAAAAACATAAAAACAAAGCTAAGACAAAGAAGAAGTAGGAGAAGAGATGCTAATAGTAATGGAGATGCCATATTTTACTCCTGTATACTCAGGTAAAGGAGAAATGGATCCAGACTTCCATGGTTCTTTCCTCTTTCCAAGTTGCTCTGTAACAGAGAAGGAAGAGAAACTCAAAGGAAGTAATAATGGTGAGGAGAAAACAAGTTTAATAAATAACATGGAGGCTGCACCTCTTTTCCTTTCTGTCTTTCTGACATCACACACAGCGCACACACACTCCCACATGGAGATCTTCTATCCAGGGCCTGTCTAGCTTTCACAAAACTAGCTAGCAAATCACTTCACAACTGTGGTAAGAAAGATCGTAAAATAGGGCAAAACTCACTTAACAACTGTTTTGCTTAGCAACGGAAACTTTGGGCTCAGTTGTGGTCATAAGTTGAGGACTAACTGTACTGCAATGGATTTTCTCCTGTTTAGCATCAACAAACACCTATTTAAAAAATCTCATTCTCTTGAATAATCAGTGCCATGCCTATCATGGCTTGGGAAGTAAATACTAAAGAATTAAACATTCAAAGTCTGCTGGCTAGCTGGATACACTGCCTGTTATCACTTTCTCCCACAATCAGCCTAGTTTAGCTCTTACAGAAATTTTACTTTTCCATGTGTGAATGAATCTATTTGCCAATTTTGGTAAACTATTAAAAATAGAAGGCTATGCCAGGCCTACTTGGGAGCAATCTGCTTATGGAAATGCTTAGTTTATTAATAAATAAGAAAACTTTAGAAAATTAAGTTAGAAAATGTTTAGAAGGAAAAATTGAAGATTGGTTTATATGTGCAGTTCTATCACTTAAATCTATAGGAGGAGAGCAGGCAGAGCGGGGGGGGGGCAGAGTTAAACAAGTAATCAGTCTAGAATTGTTACCACAAGTTTTCCAAGTCCAAACCCTCTTGACTCGTATCTGGCGCCAATTTTGTATGGGACTGGAAAAGCCAGGATTATGGTCATTGAGGAAAGCAGTCATATGATGTCTTGTTTAATGGTTACTTCACTGAAAGACCAAGATTCCGGTCATAACTGTAGCCATAAGTTGAGAGTTACCTGTAAATCAATTATATTTAATAACTTTTCCACTTGCAACTTTTTGGAGAGTGATTCTCTGCCACCCCAAACAAAGAAATAGTGTGATGATTGGTCCAGAAAATGCTGTACAGGTAGTCCTTAACTTATGACCACAATTGACCCCAAAATTTCTATTGGTAAGTGAGACAGTTGTTAAGAAAATTTGGCCCTATTTTATGACCTTTCTTGCCATAGATGTAAAGTGAATCATTGTAGTTGTTAAATTAGTAACACTGTTAAGTTAACCTGACTTTGTATGTTAGAAGGTCATAAAAGGTGATCTCATGACCCCAGGACACTGCAACTGTCATAAATATGAGCCAGTTGCCAAGTGTCTGAATTTTGATCACATGACCATGGGAATGCTGCAACGGTCATAAGTGTGAAAAATGTTTATAAGTCACTTTTTTCAGTGCCGTTGTAATTTCAGTTACTAAACAAATGGTTGTAAGTCAAGAACTATTTGTACATCCCTTCGGTTTATTGTTTCACATAAATAGGCTTGGTACAAGGAATTAAACAAAAGAGGAATTAAACAAAAGGAATTAAACAAAAGATTTCACAGCAGTGCATTTCCTGAAAGATAACCCAGAACTAATTCCCTCCATAGTGCCATGGATCCATTGATTTCTCATGTAGTAAAAAAGTTAGGATGACTAGTCACTGGTTAAGCTTCTGTTTTGGGGATGACATGACCAGTAGTGACTATAAGTTCTCCCTGCTTTCATCAATATGACCAAAACAATGTCACACTACAAATTCCCCTAATTTGGGGTGTCGTATGTGTGTGACATCATCATGGAATGGAAAAGGGACAGAGCTTGCATCACAACGTCAACACACTGTTTGAATCACTCTGGCACCCTGCTAAATGTCTATGGAGAATCCCAGTCATCCAGATCATGGTTGTCCCTCTTTTTCAAGAAACAACTGGATCTTCTTTATTTTTCCATGAAGAAAGTTTGCTTCTTTCTCCCTCTTTTTGAAAGTCACTGAGGTCACTTGGAGGTTTATCTGTGCCCCCAGGGTCACCTAAATAGTGCAAGTGGGTGTGGAACCTTTTGGGAACTCCTGAAAGGACTCAGGTGTTCCTGAGGGCACAGATAAACCTCCAAGTGGCCTCAATGACCTCAGAAAGAGGACTAACGACCAGATGACTGCAAGGAATATAAATCTTTCCATTCCCCACCATTCAGTCAGAACTGAAGAAGCTTCTTAGATGAGAAGCGAAACATCTTCAAGGAAAAACAAAGAAAGTCCAGTTGCCTCTTGAAAAAGCGCCTTTGGGATTAGCACCTTGCTCTTTCCATAGATGTCATTGAGAGATACTATACAGCACGAGTCCCACGTACAAGCTTGAAAAACTAACCAAGCAAACTATGGCAAACCCATTCTACAGCTATTCTCAGTTTATTTTTCTCCTACTTCCTTCCCTTTTATTAGATGATTGTCAAGGTAACCAAATCCTTTCTATAGTCCTAGGAATATGCTATTTTTTCATTTTGTGGGATAGAACAAGAAAAAAAAGTGGTAACTATGACCTGATGAATAAAATTTCTCATGATCTTTTGCTATCCCTCTGACGGAGGCCAACAGCCAAATAAAATATACCGGGGTGAATATGGACTTTACTATGAAGAAGAATCTCAAAAGTGTTGAGCTAAAGTTTCTTCCACCGTAAGTCTCTCTGCCTTTATGAGTTGAGTCCAATTGCACTTTGAATTCCAATTCAAGTTGTTGCAGCTTTGCTCTTGGCTCTGAAATATGCTTGTCTTCTTTTTAATTTTTTTATTTTTTATTAAGGAAATAAATTAATACATTAAACTGACCGGCGATACTATCTACTACAATACAAAGATAATACTTTTTCTGTATAGTATCCTGGTCGGAAACCAAACTGAAATAGGCCCGGGGAATAAGTAAGTTAAATTAAATAAATAATGCCTCCAGGTCCAACAGTGAAATAAGCGTGCCTTCCTTTTGACCTTATTCTTGCCTAAGGTTTTATTATTATTATCCCCCATGACCTCCTTCTATAAGGAAGATAGATTAAAATTGGATTTAAAAAAAAAAAAATCACTCAAAGTTTTTAGGGTTTTTTTTTTTTAGTGTGCTCTGAGACATGTTGTTTCATTTGGGTGCACTCAGGCTGTATAATGTGCTCATTACTTCATCAACATGTTTTCATGCTCTGAATTCTGAAGGAGAGGAAGCTCTTGCAAGCATCACAGGTTTTGCTCATGATATGGTATAAAAAAGACACCCCCGGCCCATATCACTACATACTTGGATTCAATTGTCTTCTGAAACCTCCACCCTTTCATCTTTTTAATCTGTCTATTGGCAGCATAGATTAAACCATTGGCTTGAAAGAACAAGAAACTGGATTCCAGTTGACATATACTATGGATTACAAGATTGGACTCCAAGCCTTATTGAGTAGGAGTCTTCATGGAAAAGAAATAGATTTCAGAGAGTGTGCTCTCCAAGACCAGAATTAAGGATTTGGAAAGCTCATAACAGCAATTGAAAATCTGAGCACCACCTTATTTTACAAGAGATCTCTTGGAACATTGACACAAAAATTTGACACACAATGCAGCACAAGATGTAGCTCACTAGCACTATGCTTTATCTCATCCAAAATCAGCTCAAAAAGTTGTTGTGGTAGAATAGCAATAGCACTTAGACTTATATACCACTCCATAGTGCTTTACAGCACTCTCTGAACAGTTTACAAACATCAGCATATTGACCCCAACAACAATCTGGATTCTCACTCTGCTGACCTAGGAAAGGTGAAAGGTTGAGTCAACCTTGAACGCTGCCAGGATTGAATTCCTGGCTGTGGGCAGAGTTAGCCTGCAATACTGCATTCTAACCACTGCGCCACCACGGCTCCTAGAATATGTTTAAAAAACATGTTCTTCTGAAAACTGTGCCCCAAAAAGAACAAATATGTTTTCAATAAAATAAACAAAAAAAATGAACCAAGGCTTATAGTGATTTGCATATCTGGAGTTTTAGATATCAAACAGATGTATGCCACATAAAGATTTATAAGCAGAAGATCACTTCAACAGCTCATTAAAAATAAACCAGCCATGGGGATGACAAATCTAATTTCTGCACAGATGACAAGTCTTTAAAAGCCCTACACTGAGCTCTCACCAGAAAGCTGTGCCTTTAAATAACTCAAATATATAAATACATTTAACCCTAAACGTGTAGCTGAGCAATGAATCATGTATGATTGAATGGAGAACAGAAAAATATAATAAAATCTGTTACTGTAGCTTTACAGAGCACAATTTTTTCATCGTGTCCGTGATTTACGTCTTGGTGACTGATGGCCCAGGAACCGCTTCTATTTTTCTATTACACACATGTGCACACATACACACATATTCAGACATTCTGTAAGGATTCAGGATACTTCATAAGAAAATGAATGAATGTACCAGATCTAAAAACCAGCGTTATTTTTGGGAGGGTTTATATATGCAGTATTATAAGTTTTAGTTTAGGGAAGAGGGAAGAAAGAAGAAAGAGAGGGAAAGAGAATGACATTAACAAATGACTAAGTAAAAAAAAAAGTCCTCTGAAAAAATCCTCCCCATTCCCACATTCTGAATTGAACACAGAACATCGAATAAGGGAGCTCATAGCACCTTTTTGAGCTAGAACAATTTGAAAGACAAACTTCTAATCAAATATGTTTAATTATACTAACCAGTCTGCTTGGATCAAACTTCTAAAAACTCATAGTACTGTTCTTTGTGCTGGGCAAAATAATAATACTGCATTTTTTTCTCTACCTGTTCTCATTCAATTTCATCTAAGAGATTTCCCCCCCCCCAAGTTTTTTAAAATGAACTCATATCTGAACTCTTGAAGAAAAACTGTGAGACTTTTGAAGAAGACTATGAAAATTATTCTAGCTAATGTCCCAAATTACAGTTGTTGCTTTGTTCTGGAAATTAAACTCACTTTTCTTTATGAGTTCAGCTACAGCTGTAATTTCCTCCCTGTTCCTGGGTGACTTTCAGAATGAAAAGGGTCACCCTAGTTAAAGCCACATTCAACTCTAACATTGACCTTCCTTATGGATAAAGAAGTTCATTGACCCATCTTGAGCTACACAGGAGAACATCACGTCTCCTGAGGGTAACCAACTGATCGGGCTTCATGAACATTACAGGCCTGGTTAGTGCAGAGGTGCACAGGTGAAATCAGAGCTGTTAAGGGGCTATTTTGCTTTTGCTCAGGGCTGCAATCCAGATTAAAGGATCCCTAAATGATGGCTGCTTAGACTTTACTTGAAGAGAAACAACAAAGGGGAAACCGACTGATTACTATAAAAATGTTTCTTCTAACATTCAACTGAAATTTGCTTTCCAAAGACATGTGTATTATTCCAGTGTGTTTTGTGACAATAGATGACAGGCTCTTGCCGTTTTTATATGACAATGCAGATATTTGAAGAGAGCTATTTTATGGCAGCATTTAAAATGAACAAACAGGCACCCCATCACACAGCAACAAAAATCACAATCCCCCCACAAGAAACTGGACCACGTCTCAACAACCACAGCCAGCCAGCCAAACAACCTGAAACCAGGCCATGACTCAGAGGCAACCAAACGAACAAACACCATTTGTATCACAAAGATGATACTTAAACACCAAATACTGTGGCCCAGCAACAACACCAGCCAATCAAACAGACCAAAACCAGACCATGACTCAGCAACATCCGGACAAATAACACGCACACCAATTTACATCACACAAAAAGGTATTTAAAGGCCAGTGCTCTGACAGATGAGAACAATTCAAAGCGCACTGAAGATGTCCCCCTGAATGGAGATGAAATATTTGCAGCCAAATCGCCAAGCTTGGATATCAAACCAACAGCCCAACTACCAACCTGAGTTACTAATATTCAAACACATTACAGAGCTATTTTATATTTATAAAGTTTTCAGATAATGTTTAGATAACTTGATTAGATTTTTTTTAAAAAAAGATAAAACTAACTGGAGCTTACAGATTATAAATGAAGTGGATGTTTCCTTATCTACCATCCTGCCCTAATACCAAGCTGATTGGAGCTCCCACAATCTGTAGGAAAAAACTTCCTGTGGTCAAATACAATCTGATGTAGAAAGGCAGTTATATTCTTGAGTCATAAAGAAAGAAAAACAAAACAAAACAGGATTAAAAAGAAGGCACAAAACCATTCCACAGTTAGCCATTAGATCAGAGTTCTGCAACATTTCTGGCTCTGCGGACCAGCGGGTGGGGGGAAGAGGGGATGGTTCCACGCAAGCAGCCAGCAACCATGCATGCAGCTCCATTTGTACAAGCGGCATGCATGCATGCCTGCCACTCACTTAAATGGAGTGCTCGCATGTGCTCGCCCACTGCTTGCGCAAGTGAGGATGCATGCGTGTGCCACAGCCTGGTTGCAAACCCCTCATGGCCCACTATTGGGCCATGGCCCACAGGTTGCAGACCCCTGCATTAGATGGACTCAATGGTATTATGATGTTGTTGCATCAGCTATTATTAGAAATTTTATATGCTGTCCTTAAGCTTGAAAATCACCCAAGGCAGTTTCTTAAAAAAAATCCATAAAGCAAGGAACAACCTGGTGCAATAAAATCCATCATAGCTCAGGCAGTTCAACAAACCAAGTGAGAAAAGTGCTGATCCCTGAAAGCAAACATGCATAAAGTAACCATGGATAAAACATTTAAAAAAACAGATATTAACTAGAGAGGAACTAGATTCAAGATTCTCACAAGCCACATCTGAGATTTTACTGGACTGCCTGCTCCATTGATATTTCAGACTATGCACTTCTGTTTTAAGGTTTGGCAATCAATGTTTCTCCAGCCACTGTGGATTATTCAACAAACCATGGTTTAGTGTTATGTGAGTATTGCTGCTATTAAGCTACTGTTAGGTTTTGCTCCCAAAGGTCTGGGTTTGATGGTAGCATCCAAGAGGAGCCTCCTTGATTAATGTTTTCACTAACTAGGAGTTTCTTTGATTAATGTTACCAGTAGATAAAAATGTTTTTGAAATAACTAAAACAGGCTCTCCATGAGGAACATAGAGTCTGATAAGAACTGGTTCAAACTTGCCAAAGATGAGGATTTTTTCCCATCGGTATATTAACTTGAACTTTAGTTATTTGCAAACATTGTGAGAACCACACCTCCGGAATATGAAGATACAGTACGTATTAACATAATACTAATATAAATATAGAATATTGTAGGGTACTATGGAATGTTAACTTGCTACATAACTAAAGTTACTGAGCATGTGTGCTACATCAGCATGTGTAAAACAATGTTAACCAATGAAACAACTCATTCCAATCTCAATATGTTTGAACTGTATATAAAATAAATCTCCACCTCTTTTCCATGAGTGCTTCTCCCTACTTATGTAAATGAATAAAGAGATTTTAATCTACTTTTCCAACTCGGGTTTTATTTGGGCAAGGCACACCAGGCTAATGGATCTGCTGACGTTTATGACTAACATCCCATTTCTTTGGGATGCTCCCCCCCTCATTTTTGATAGTTACTCTGAACATGGGTGTTTTCTTGCAGATTTTTCATTACCCTACTAAGTAACATCATCAGTGCTGGAAGGGGGAGAGTTGACTTTATGAAGAACTGTTGTGCTAGGTTTGCCACCAATCATATTGTGAAGTTCGCAGATGATACAACAATACTGGGCCTTATTCAGGATGACAAGGTGGAAGCTTACCGCAAGGAGGTTGAGGGGTTGGTGAACTGGTGTAAGGAAAACAGCCTAGTTTTAAATACTGGAAAAACCAAAGAGATCATTAATGATTCATCTGTGGAGATGGTTACCAGCTTCAAATTCCTGGGTATGCAGCTAACGAGTAGGCTGACTTGGTCGCTCAACAGTGAGAAACTGGTGAAGCAGGCACAGCAGCGCCTGCATTTTCTGCATCACATGAGAAAAGCACATCTTCCTTCCCCTGTCCTGACCACTTTCTACAGGGGGACGATCGAGAGCATCCTGTCATACAGCATCACAGTCTGGTTTGGAAGCATCACTGCTTCAGACAGGAAGGGGGTGCAGAGAGTGGTGAGAATGGCCGAAAAGATCATTGGCAGTTCCCTCCCTCCCATCCAGGACAGCACAGAAGCGTTGCTTGAGCAGGGTCCGCAAGATTATCTGGGACACTACACATCCTCTTCACAACCTGTTTTCCTTGTTACCTTCTGGGAGGAGGGGGCTTCGTGGTATCCGTAGCAGAACATCCAGATTCAGTCATAGTTTCATTCCATACAGCATTAACCTTGTGAACTCTCAAGCTTTCTCCTTCTGTTATATATTCAAGATGGACAGTATTTAATATTTATTTGCTACATATATGTAGGGGTGTGGGTCTATACATATGTTGTTCATAGTATGTTTAGGTGTATGTCATGTATGTGTTTCACTTTGAGAGCAGGCAACTAAATTTCATTTTTGAGGTGTGCCATTGTGCCCATAATAAAAAAATGATAATAAAGGTTATCTTATCTTATCTTACCATACAGTTTACATGCTGTAAACCAAAATCTACTCTTATACCACAACTATTTAAGGCAGGGGTGGGGAACTATGACTCTCAGCATGACTGGCTCAGGAATTCTGGGAGTTGACGTCCACAAGTCATAAAAGGGCCATAGTCTTTGGTCTAAGGAAACATCAAGTTCCAAGAATGTCATCTTCAGGGAAGGAAATCAGCACTGACAAGATGACTGATAGAGCATCATGGCGCACGCTATGCTGTTTTTGAACCCACATGCAACATTGATCCAACAACTGGACTTCCTTGGTTTTTTCCTTTGAAAATATTTCGCTTCTCATTCAAGAAGCTCCTTCAGTTCTAACTCAGTTTCCAGTTGCTTTTTTGAGAAAAAAAACAGCTTTGGGGCAACCATGACCTGGATGATTGAGCATCTCCATAGAATTTCATTGCAATGCTCCATCTGGTATCTCATCTAGTTTAACCTACTACTACCACTGACCCCAAAATGCTTATAGATCCCCCAAACTCAGATTTTGGCTTATACTTATGTTTCTCAGAGCAAATCCTGTCAATTCTTTGAATAGGCCAGGTCAGAAAACAGATCCAACAAGAAAGATTAGGATTCTAGGATCCAATCTGGGTCGGCACCAGGACCAGAAGAAGTTTTGTCTTCTGAGCTTCTGGACTCGTGCTGGAGCCCATCATCAGGGAACCTCTCTCTAGACAGAGTGTGTATTTATAGTGCCTGTTGTAAGTGGCCTTTTATACATTGATTGGGGTGCGTTAGTTGTCATTTGCTTGTGCTGCCCAACCCTCACCTTCTAAGTACTTTTGATAGGCTGGTGGTAAATCAGCACTCCTGTTGACTGACGAGGGGCCTGTTTCCCAGGCTTCAATCACTTCCCTGGCTGTTTTTGTGCTTGCTCGTCCAACAATCTTAGTAGCTGCAAAATTGAATGTGTGTCCTTGTTCATTGTTCAACAGGAGTGCTGATTTACCAGCAGCCTCATCAGTGAGGCCAAGGCTGGGCAGCACAAGCAAATGACAGCTAATGACTTAAAAGCCAGCCATCAACATACCCCAATCAATATCTGAAAAGCCACGTACAACAGGCACTGTAAATACACACATAGAACAGCACACACTCTGCTGGAGAGAAATTCCCAGAGGATGGGCTCCAGCACGGGTCCAAAAGCTCGGAAGACAAAACTTTTTCTGGTCCCGGTGACTGATCCAGATTGGATCCTGCAACATTATCTTGGGACACTTGTATTTGCCTTCATTCGTACTGGAATTCTACTTTCGGGTTATAGAGTATAATAACAGAATCTGTGGGCATGGCAAATATCTCGGAAGGGATCCTTCCTAGTTTCTTGATCTGTAAAGCTAAGCAGGGAGAGATTCTGTGAAATCTTGCAATAAAATAGAATTAGTTCATCTGGTTGGCTTCCTTTAGCAACTGCCTCACAAGGCTGATGCTCTCTCTCTCTTATACCCCATATGTTGCAAGTGAGAGTGCCAATAAATATGTTTTATTGTATCAAGCTATATTTCTTATACTATACTAAATTAGTTGATTAGAAAAACAGGAAAGAAAAGAGTAAAGGCTTCAACTATTGATACTTGTATGTCTACAAAAGACCATTTACATTTAAAATCAGAATTAATTCAACAAAGTATGACTTTGTTGAGATTAATGCCCCCTTTTTCAGGAAAAAAAAAGATTGCTGATTGTTAGAAGTGTCACTGAATACAAAAATTATAGGACATGATTTTGTATAATAACAGCTCCATTTTGGACAAAAGTTATTTCAATTATTAATTTTGCTTTGGAAAACTCACAGATTGCTGTTGATGTTCATCCATTGTGAGTTAAATACTGGAAGAAAGAATGGATGCTGCACATTTTTAGGTTTATAATTTTTTAAAAAATAAAATAAAAAATGATATTTAAATCTTGGAAAGCTATTCATTTTTCATCAGTCTCTCATTCTCTATCTTTTGATATTCAGCATCTATTTTAGTACTGGGGAATCCAAGCAGAACAATTTTACATTCACTTGAGGTTCCTCAAGTAATTAATTAGTATCACCCAATCCCTTCAACTTCTTCTAAAAGCCTCATTTTCCATTCTCCAAAACCTCTAATGTGTGTTACCTCAGATATAGCAAGAGAAATAGAATACATAGAGCAGATTTGAAAGGCTTAATAAAATGTCAAGAAATACTTTGGGATAAACCAATCTCAGCTTCCAGTTATATAAAAGTTTTTAAATCTAATTCATCAGCATTTACCTGGTCCAAATAATATTTGTGTGAGGCTTGGTTTAAAAAGAAAGAAAGAAGAAACTGAATTTATCAGCTTTTCTAAAATGTTATCCTATAATGCAAACTTTTTATGAGCGAGAGGGTCAAAACTATTGCGTATGTTATCTGTATATGTTTTGAAGCATTTAGTGCAGGTATTGAAACTAATCTCCAAATAAATGGGATTACCAGTCTTTCATAATTCAGTGGAAAGAAGAAAGCTGAGTCCAGAGACTAAATGAATTCTGAAACCTTTTATTCCAACAAATAACCAAAGTCAAGGGCTAAGATAATAGAAAATTAAATGTTCATTTCCCAACAAAGAATAGTAATTTATATACTGTACAGTAGTACAAATCATAATGGATGATCTGGGCAGAGATTTTTATAAAACAATGTAGATCTTTGCTTCAAGTAAGCATAAGGAATTTAAACAGAAAGCTCTCTTATACATCGAACTCAGAGTGACCCATTACTATCATAAGTTACAATGGTTGTAAAATGAGTCATCCATGGGACCAAAGTGATTTTATGATCTTCTTTGTAGCGGTTGTTGGAGTCATAAAACGAATGTCACAATTGTAAAGCAAGCACCAGAGCCATAAAGTAAATGCCACCATTAAAGTGTAAAGTGACCCCCATTGAGCCACTTTATGGGCTATAGGCCAGTTTTGCCAAAATCTGGCCAATTTTTGGCAAAAATGTGGTAAAATTCAGTCATGTGACCGAGGGATTCGGCAAACAGCTGTAAATGCAGGATGGTTGTTGCCCATCTGACATGCAGTTCAATGACCATGGGAAAGGGGAGGGGGTGTACCTGTCAGAACTTTGTAACAGAGTCATAAGTAGCCCTTGAGAATTCTGTCTTCACTTCACTAAGTGACTGGTCGTAAGTGCATCTTTTTAGTAGTATCTGATTAAACGTGAGTCACAACTGTTTGTTCCAGTTTATTTATCTGACCAATTTGTATGGCTCTGGATGGCTCACAACAACAGCACCCCTCAAAAAACTATAAAACCCATAAAAAGCAAACTAAAACCCAGTGCTTCAGTCATCCTCCTGGGATGCTCCAGCGACCATTCACAACCTCCCATTGCAGTCTGCCCCAGCGCCTGGGGGGGGGGGGGGGAAGAGCCAACACTTTATGGCCTTCCAGTAGGCTAAAAGGGTAGCAGTCTGCCAGTTCGTCGGGGGAAGGACTTCAGGGGTTGCCACAAAGAAGAGGGAGTCAAGCTATTCTCCAAAGCACCTGAAGGCAGGACAAGAAGCAACAGATGGAAACTAACCAAGGAGAGAAGCAACCTAGAACTAAGGAGAAATGTCCTGAGAGTTAGAACAATTAATCAGTGGAACAACCTGCCTCCAGAAGTTGTGAATGCTCCAACACTGGAAGTTTTTAAGAAGAGACTGGATAGCCATTTGTCTGAAATGGTATAGGGTTTCCTGCCTGAGCAGGGAGTTGGACTAGAAGACCTCCACTGTCCCTTTCATCATCATCATCATCATCATCATCATCATCATCATCATCATCATCATCATCATCTGGAAAGTTAAGGATTCATAGTTAGATGTGTTGTTGTTGTTGTTGTTGTTATTATTATTATTATTATTATTATTATTATCATTGTTGTTGTTGTTGTTGTTGTTGTTATTATTATTATTATTATTATTATTATTGTAGTTGTTGTTATTGTTATTGTTATATAGGGTAGGGACCACCATGGAAAAGCAGCTTCCTAGAGCCTCTTAAATGACAATATTCCAGGAAAGGACCTGGAGCATGCCTGCTCTACCCAAACATATGGGTGGGCAGATTCTTATGGATTTTAAGGTTGTACAGTTGATTTAGGCAGCAATGGAGAAAGATCAGCTGGGATTGCAATCCACTCAGGTAAGAAGGCTGCAGAGGGCTTAAAGACCTGGAGAAATGGAGAGTTTGGGAGGGTATAATTGGCCAAATAAACAGCCTCCCCACCTACTAGATAGGCAGCCCAGATGCCAAAAGTCCCAATGGTCATGATTGTGTGGTTGCAATGAGCGAGGAGAGCAAAGTCCTTTCCTGGATAGGTTTCCTTCCCATTCCCAGCAAAGTAAACATCCCCCCTGGAGGTATCAATGTTCTTCCTGCACCACTCCATCCCATTGCTGGTGACCACAAAGATGGGGTTGAGGTATTTCTTTCTGAAGTAATCCATGGCTTTCTCCAAGTAACCTTTGTCAGCCACCACACCTTTCCAGGTTTCAGGCATTACCCTCACATAATCCCCTCTTCGGACATGCACTCCAACATACGTCACATTCTGGCGTTCTCCCCGCATGATTTGGAGGTAGTCATTGGCCTCTTTCTTGATGTGGTCATGGAAAGTGAACTCCTTTAGAATTTCCTGGCGGAGGTGGTGATAAAAGGTGTAAGAACAAGGGTAGCCCCCCAATTCGACATATTTTCCTTCGATGTGACGATATTCCTCTGACATCCAATCATGCAAATAAACTTTCTTCCATTGGATCTTCATAAACACCTCAGCAGAGATCACAGGCAAAGTGATTTTGAAGATTGGTGATAAAGCTGAATGCATTTCTGGATGGATGTATGCTTGAAACCCATTGATCTTAGCTAAGGCATAAAGGGTGGCATATTGTCCCATCTGGTTACCAAGACGCCCAATGGAGTTCACTGTCCAGATACCAGCATCTATAGCCTCAGAGGACGAGGTAGAGTTAGGCGTGATGCGCTGGAATAGAAATTGTTCTACCAAGGAAGAATTGGATATGTTTCCAGTGGATGTGTAGTAGTAAGAGATCTTCTTAGGTAGATGAAAAAACATGGACAAAGAAAGGATCCCCAAAATGTAGAAGAAATATAACATGGAGGATTGGCTGGATATACCTTTCATTGTAACAAAAGAGAGATTCCTAAAGAAAAAGTAAATTGAATTCAATACTCAGGTGCGACAGTACACTGACACTTGACAGATCAAGTCTCCACTTATTTATTCAAAAGTAAGACCTGCTAATGTTGATGAGATTTACTTCTAATAAATATCCATTTGTTCAAACATGATATTTACTTAAAATGAAAAGAGAATGGACTTGCACAACTAAACTATATTATGTTTAAAACAATTTTAACCTTGTTAGCTTTTCATCCTGGTTTATTGAATAAAGTTTATGCAGATTGTTGGGACGTACATCAGAGATGGACAACACTTCCATTTTCAAGAACTGATGACTGGCTTGTCCAAACAACAACCTTGATGTTGATGATATCCACAGGAAGTGGTAGGGCTGACATTTTCCAGCCCACTTGGGGCATTTTCTAGGTATAAGGGTGGAAATGGGAAAGAGAAACTTCTGGAAGGCAAACTGTACCCTTTATCGCAGGGGTGTCAAACTGCCAGCCCATGGGCCGGACACATCATCCGGAAGCCATGCCCACCCCATTGCTGGCAATGGAAAAACCATCCCAATACGTTGTGCAATGTCACGTGACGTCGCGAGTTTGACATGTCTGCTTTATCATATCTTTCAACCTCCCTTCCTCTGATAGCTACAAAGTTCTTGCTAAATTTAACAGTATAAAATGGTCAAATTTCACCTTTGTTTTGAGACCTGGATTGGTTTGGGTCACAGGTCGGCAACCTGCAGCTCCGGAGCCACATGCGGCTCTTTGAGCCTTCCCCTGTGGCTTCCAGCCTCCTCTGCCATTTGCAGAGAGAGACAGAGACAGGCACTTGCGCTCCCCTGCTTCTCTCTCTGTCTATATATCTGTTCAATAACACACTCCTCGATCTCCGGGAGAGGTATAAATCAGCTGTTTATTGTTAAAAGGATTTTAAAAACAATAAAAGCAACTATTTACAATATTAAAAAAACAACTTAGTTTTCGCTGGTCCACTGCCAGCGTCCTCAGAGTGAAGCTTAGCGGGTGGGGAGTTCTTTTTGTAGACCTTGCTAGCCTAACTGATTACTCATTGCTCGTGTGATAGGGCCATCCCTCCTGGTTGACCGTAATTGCCTTAATTGTCCCGCCTCCTCTTTTTTGCACTCCAGTTCTACACTCTTTCCCCCTCCCATCCTTGTCAATCTCCTCCCTCCCAGTGCTGTTGCCGTTGGTATACTTTCTAACCGCTCCCTCATACTCGTTCCAGGCTGCACATTCAGATCCAATGCTCCAAAGGTCTTTCCACTATCACTCTCCTCCTTTCTATCCCATTTGTCTGCCCGTGATTCTCGCCTTTCACTGTCTGTCCCTGTTAATCCTCTTTCCTCCAGTTTCCTTCCACACCTGGGTGTGCGTACGCACACCCGTGTCCCATCCCTCTGCTCCATCTGCCTACAGCTAGTTGGGCTGTCTGCAAGCTGGTTCTTGAGCCCAGCCCCCCTCATCCTTGTGGGTCTTATTTCCTCCGATTCCCTTCTATATTTGGGTGTGCGTGCGCACAACCGTATCCCGTCTCTCTGCTCTGTCTGTTTACGGCCAGTTGGGCTGCCCGCCAGCTTGTACTTAAATCCCGTCCCCCCATTCTTACTGATACTATCCTTCCTAACGCTGTCATCCACAGGTTGGCAACCTGTGGCTCCGGAGCTGCATGCGGCTCTTTGAGCCTTCCCCTGCAGCTCCCAGCCTCCTCTGCCATTTGCAGAGAAAGAAAGAGGCTTGCACTTGCACTACTTCCCTGCTTCTCTCTCTGTCTCTGTCTCTCTCTGTGTGTGTCTTTGTGTTTGTGTTTTTGGGTGTGTGTGTAAAAGAGGGTAGACTCATGGTGTTCTCTGATGAGCTGAAAAGCTTTTGGGGCGGGGCTCCTCCCTTTGCTGCATCTCTGCAGGAAGTAGGAAGCAGGAAGGGCAGGAGAGAGCTAGCTAGCCCAGCTATGCTGGCTCAGGAATTCTGAGAGTTGAAGTCCATGAGTCATAAAAGAGCCGAGGTTGCCTACCCCTGAGCTTGTTGGAGAACAGCCTGAAGCCAGCTTGCCAGGTGAGCAGAAGATCGGAGAGAGGGAGAGGGGGAGAGAGGGAGGAGAGAAAGAGAGAGAGGGAGTAGGCAAACACAGACATACACACACAGAGAGAGAGAGACAGACAGACACAGAGAGAGAGAAGCAGGGAAGCGCAAATGCTTCTCTCTGTCTCTGTCTCTCTCTCCAAATGGCAGAGGAGGCTGGGAGCCGCAGGGGAGGGCTCAAAGAGCCGCATGTGGCTCCAGAGCCACAGGTTGCCGACCTGTGGACTATAGCATTAGGAAACATAATATCAGTAAGGATGGGGGGACGGGATTTAAGTACAAGCCGGCAGGCAGCCCAACTGGCCGTAAACAGACGGAGCAGAGAGACGGGATACGGTTGCGCGCATGCACACCCAAATATAGAAGGGAATCGGAGGAAATAAGACCCACAAGGATGAGGGGGGCTGGGCTCAAGAACCAGCCGGCAGACAGCCCAACTGGCCGTAGGCAGATGGAGCAGAGGGATGGGACACGGGTGTGCGTACGCACACCCAGGTGTGGAAGGAAACTGGAGGAAAGAGGATTAACAGGGACAGACAGTGGAAGGCGAGAATCACGGGCAGACAAACGGGATAGAAAGGAGGAGAGCGATAATGGAAAGACTTTTGGAGCATTGGATCTGAACGTGCAGCCTGGAACGAGTATGAGGGAGCGGTTAGAAAGTATACCAATGGCAACAGTGCTGGGAGGGAGGAGATTGACAAGGATGGGAGGGGGAAAGAGTGTAGAACTGGAGTGCAAAAAAGAGGAGGTGGGACAATTAAGGCAATTACGGTCAACCAGGAGGGATGGCCCTATCACACGAGCAATGAGTAAGCAGTTAGACTAGCAAGGTCTACAAAAAGAACTCCCCACCCCCTAAGCTTCACTCTGAGGACGCTGGCAGTGGACCAGCGAAAACTAAGTTGTTTTTTAATATTGTAAATAGTTGCTTTTATTGTTTTTAAAATCCTTTTAACAATAAACAGCTGATTTATACCTCTCCCGGAGATCGAGGATTGGGTTATTGAACAGATATGCCTGGGATTCGCATTTTTGCAGTTATCAAGGATGTATATATATATATACTCGTCATCTTCAGGCTGGGATCTTCGGCTTCGTGCTTGTGCGAGCAAAGTGTGATCGGAGCTGCCGTCTCTCTATAAATATTGGTGGATTGTTTTCGTAGATTTTCACGGGTACAGGTATGCAGGTCTTGGCGTATTTGGGTCTTTTCCCGTGTAATGGCAATGTTTCGACGAGGTCCTACTCGTCATCTTCAGGCTGGGGTCTTCGGCTTCGTGCTTGTGCGTGCTTTGCTTGCACAAGCACAAAGCTGAAGACCCCAGCCTGAAGATGACGAGTGGGACCTTGTCGAAACGTCGCCAAGATACTCTCAATCTTACACGGGAAAAGACCCGAATACGCCAAGACCTGCATATATATATATGTTTTCGTAGATTTTCACGTGTACAGGTATGCAGGTCTTGGCATATTTGGGTCTTTTCCCATGTAAGATTGAGAGTATCTTGGCGACGTTTCGACGAGGTCCCACTCGTCATCTTCAGGCTGGGGTCTTCGGCTTCATGCCTGTGTGAGCAAAGTGTGATCGGAGCTGCCGTCTCTCTATAAATACTGGTGGGGGTGTGTGTGGAGTGCTGGCTTAGTTGCTGTAGGTGGATTGGTTGGCTGTGTGGGAGCCATTGTTTGTGGATTGGTTGGCTGTTTCATAACATCCTGAGTAGTAGAGGTGCTGGCTGTAGGTCTTTGGTTATTCGGGTTTTCTCCCGCGTAAAATTGGATCACAGAACCGTTGCAAAGCTGCTTCAGGGTAAGCAGTAGAAGTCCGACCACAGAAGTCGAAGCACGAAGATCCTCACGAAGCACGAAGATCTTCGTGCTTCGACTTCTGTGGTCGGACTTCTACTGCTTACCCTGAAGCAGCTTTGCAACGGTTCTGTGAAGGTTAAAATGCGCCCTCTAAACCCGAATAACCAAAGACCTACATACAAATACCCGCGAAAACCTCAGAAAACATATATATATATATATATAATACACACACCCACACACACACACACCTATAATAAAGGTAAAAAAGGATATATGCAGTGTTATCTTCATTTTAGATATCAAAAGGGTTTTGCGGCTCCCAGTGTTTTGTTTTCAGTGGGAAACGGGTCCAAGTATCTCTTTGAGTGTTTTGGGTTGCCTACCCCTGGTTTGGGTAAATTGAAAAATTTTTTTTTAAGGTGAAAAGAGGATCGGTTTGTCTTTGTCTTTCCTTTTCATTCTTACTTTTTGAAAGGGGAAAAAAGTAATTTTTGTTAAATATTTGCCAGTTGCTACTGAATTTGAAGTGTGTATTTTTGCAATGTGAAGAGTTTACATAAGACATCAGCCATGAGGTGCCCATCCTGCCATAAACAATAGTCAACACTGGACGTTTTTAAGAAGAGATTGGACAACCATTTGTCTGAAATGGTACAAGATTTCCTGCCTGAGCAGGGGGTTGGACTAGATGACCTCCAAGGTCCCTTCCAAATCTGTTTTTCTGATAAATTATCATGGCTAATTTTTCACAGCCCCTTTCCCAATACATGATGGCTTAGTCCAAGCTGGGAACTCGACATTAACTTATATCCACTTAGAGAACTGAAAGCTCATGATGCTATCCATAAACAGGTCTACAACTGTTTTGGGCTTGGCTGCGAATAGCCTATCACCCTTATTAATAAATAGTAAGTACAATGTGGCTTGTCCCAGATGCCAAATTGTGTCACGCTGAGTTCCATGGAAGAAAATGAGGACACCAAGGCCTTTTAAAACATTTAGTTTGTGGAATCACCAGTCAAAAGGAGTCTGATAACTAACACATTGATTTACAAGGCCTAAGCTTTTAATGCAGTTTGTTAGTGTCCTTCTGATTTTGTGATTCAGCAAAATCTCTTACCTTAATGTTCTGCTTGAAATCACCTGGCTGGGTGCTAAGATTGCTCGACCATACCATTATTCAAATAGGGATTGGGGTGTGGAAGCTGTTCTTATTTTGGAAGATGATAATAATAATAATTTAAAAAAACCCTTGTAATCTTTCACCCCATGAGAAGTCTGGCTCATTTGTTGGAGAGTGCCATGGGCAATGTTCCTCCTTCTGCTTCCTGTCCCAACTCTCCTGGCTTTCTCTTTTGCAGGGGTCCTCAAACCTGGCCATTTTAAGACGTGTGGACTTCAACTTCCAGAATTCCCCAGCATAAATTCTGGGAGTTGACATCCACAGGTCCTAAAATGGCCATGTTTGAGGACCCCTGCTCTATTGCCATTACCTTGCCTTTATCTTTCACCAAAATGGCTTCAGGCAAAAGCATAGCTTTCTTCTCCTCTTCCTTAACACCACAGATGTTCCTTGTCTTTGGCCGGGTGGCACTATGGCAGCTTGTCTGCCCAATTATTGGACTGGGGGAATTGCATCTTGTGGCTTCCACTCTAGTGGAAAGCGAAGTTTGGTTCTGAAGGAGAGGAGAAGGTCACCAAAACTGGGAGATGAAGACTTTTCTCATGGGGAAATAGCTGGGTGTTTTAAATGCCTTGGTCCTTCTTTTCGGAATCTAACTATGAATCCTTAGCTTTCCAGGTGGTAATAATAATAATAATAATAATAATAATAATAATAATAATAATAATAATAATAATAATAATAATAATAATAATAATAATAATAATAAAGTTGGAAGGGACCTTGGAGGTCATCTAGTCCAAACCCCTGCTGAGGCAGGAAACCCTATACCATTTCAGACAAATAGCTGTCCAGTCTCTTCTTAAAATCTTCCAGTGTTGGAGCATTTACCGCTTCTGGAGGCAGGTTGTTCCACTGGTTAATTGTTCTAACTGTCAGGAAGTTTCTCCTTAATTCTAGGTTGCTTCTCTCCTTGATTAGTTTCCATCCATTGTTTCTTGTCCTCTTCTTTGTGGCAGCCCCTGAGATACTGGGACACTGCTATCATGTCCCCTCTCGTCCTTCTCTTCATTAAACTAGACATATCCAATTCCAGCAGCCGTTCCTTATATGTTTTAGCCTCCAGACCTTTCTGGCTCAATGCTTTGGAGAATAGCTTGACTCCCTCTTCTTTGTGGCAACCTCTTAGATACTGGAACCCTGCTATCATGTCACCCCTCGTCCTTCTCTTCATTAAACTAGACACACCCAATTCCAGCAGCCTTAACTTAAGGTGTCCTTAACCAGCAAATCTGAACCATCCCATTCTTTGTATTCCTTTCCCCTTTTTGAAATCTCAAGATATCTACTATAGTTACTCTAATGTCCACCATCTCTCCACCATAGGCACATGTACATGCAGATTGGCACACATGCACACTCCAGCCCCGTACCCATAATCCTTACCTCTTTCTCCAGCATTTTCCTATCATGGTTTCATATATTCGTGACCACCAGCTTCAAATTTCTCAAGATATATTTATCATAAGCTTCGTGGGTCTGAGTGAATCCTCGGTATTCTTTGTCCCGTTTGTTAAATTTGCTGCAGCTCCCAAAACATACTTTCTAATGACATTGTTAGTCATAAAGTGCCACCAGTCTGCTTCAATTTATGCTATCATAAACCAACACTGCTCTCTCTGTAAAGTACAATGTCCATTCTTTCTCATTCAGCTAATTTAATTTTGCCTCCACTCTTTCCTCACAGCTTGTTCCCAGTTGTGATTTAAAAAAAACCCACACAAACATTTTTCAGTGGCTCATAGTGAAAGATTAACTCGGGAACATTAAACTCTACTCAGTCATTTAAAAAGCACCTAGCTATTTGAGCAGAACCTATAAATATTCAAATTTTTTTTTTTTCTTCCCATGGATCTTGCTGTAACTTGATCCAGAACAAGTAAGAATATCTTCTGTTCTACTAACTCCTAAATCTAGTATTTTTTTCCCCTTCCACACTGGTCAAATAGAAAACGTATGGATCACTTGCAGTGTGACAGACATAATCTCCTATAAATTAATGAATAAATATTCCTCTAAGCCAAAAAATAAATATAACCTCAACAAGGTTCTGGACATCTTCCCCAATGCTTTTATTTAACCTGAAGAAAAATCAAATAGAAATTCAAACATTTCACTTGGTTGGTCATCAGTCAATATTGGCTGGCTTGAAATATTCTCAGAAAAACCACACGAACATCAATAAAGACAATACAAATTGTTTTATTAAAATTCTACTGACTAAAAGCATGATTTTCTGTTCCATCTAAACCCGATAATAAGTATTCCTTCAAATAGGACAACTTTTGCAGGCACTGAATGAAGACATTTCTGTGGCTAAGATCAAATAATCAGAGCAGAGTAGTAAGGACCCTCAGCTTCCAAAGAGCTAAAAATTTTCCTGTCCCAAGGAAATTCTTCTATTTCCTGAGCATTCTTCTTTTTTCCTGGAGATAGATATTTATTTAATCTACCATCTTTTTAGGGATTATCCAAGATTGCTTTCTTCCAATTTCACCGTGAATATGAAACTCCTTTGCTGGCATGTATGAAAACCAATTCCAGCAGATATTGCCTACCAGGTGAAGGCAAGATGTTAGCCCAAGATGCCTCAATTCCTGTTTCTAAACTAGATGTTAAAATGTTATTTTCTCAGCAGTCTGCAGAGGAACTGTTAGAATTATATCAGAAAGGCAGATAAGGTGCTTCAGAAAGCAATCTGTGATGAGCAGTAATAAGATGGACTCCCAGGCATGAAGAATAAGAATTCTTCCAGAAGAATAAGAGGCAACTCAGTCCAGATATTTTGTGTTAGAGAAAGAAAGTGTTAGAGCGTCTTCCTAGTAGTTCTCAGAGTACATGGTAGATGCAGATAATTGCTTAGTCTGGCAAGATTCTGTCTATAGGTGTGAAACAATAAAGAACTCAGCTTGGAAGAATCACCACGTGTCATTCTTGATTTTTGGGCTTGACCCATTGATAGATGAAAAAGATCACAAAATTAAGAAGGTAGCTGTGACTGCATGGAAAAGTCCTTCCCCTTTTGTAAGGATGTCGACCTCACATACTGGTACAAAGAGGTGGGCTTCAACTGGATGTGTGTGTGGCCACCATCCTGTTTTTTTTTTTTTGTTTTTGTTTGTCATACAGAAACTGCTATTATGGGATCTAGATATATTAAAACACACAGAAATTGTAAGTGGGGACTGGCAAATACCACTGATAAGGCCAGAGTCATTTTAAAGAAGTCCCCTTTGGGTTGAACGTTATTTTTACTGACTTTGGGGCCATATAATATTGCTTCCTTGCAACAATGCTATACAGAACAGTTATTCTGTATTGTGTTGTTTTGACATCCTTTTGTTTTTATTGTCCCTTTTTATGATGAAGTGTAGTAGAAAGTGGATCCCCAGGAAGGGGGGGCTACATCCCAGAGGATAAGAGGTAGCTTAGCCCAGATATCACATGTTTGGAAGAAAAAGGATGAAGACAGGTCCTCCCTAAGAGTTTACTGAGTATATTGTAGATGCAGACAGTGGAGTGTTCAGTCTGGCAAAAATTTGTCCATAGATGTGAAACAATAAAGAATTCAGTGTGGAAGAGTTACCACCTGCTATTCTTAGTTTGGGGTTTCTGGGATTTTTTCTACTTCCCAGTCTACCTATAGTTAAGAACATTTTTATGGCCTTCCATCCAAATACTAAGAAAACACCTTCTCCTCAAACGGCTACTCCAGGACCCAATGGATCTGAACAAATCTCATCCAGTCTCCAACCTTCCCTTTTTAGGGAAAGTTGTTGTAGCCAGCTTACAAATTGAAAGGGCTCTGGATCAAGTGGATTACCTGTTTCCCTCTATGTCTAGATTTAAAGCTGGTCGTACTACTGAAACAACATTGATACTACTTGTTGATGCATTCATCCTGGCCCTCCTTGATTTCTCAGTGGCTTTCAATACTCATGGTATCCTTCTGGGCTGACCCAGGAATTGGGAGAAGATGTCATGGTGCAGTGATGGTTCTCCTTTCTTTCAGGCTGGTTCCAGTCAGTGTTGGTAGAGGGGAAGGATCACGTCTGGAGGTCCCTGCTTTATGTTCTGCCTCAGGGCTCCTCTCTCCCCCTCCTTTTATGAAGCTGTAGTTGAGGTCATCCATGGACGTGGGTCAAAAATGATCAGTATAACAATGACACCCAGCTATACATCTTTGTCATGGGCTAACCATGTGATGCCATCAGGTTCTTTCCCAATGCCAGGAGGCTCTGTGGATCTGGATGTGAGAGAACAGACTTTGGCTGAATCCTGCCAAGACTGAGTGGCTGTGGGTTTTAAGACCCCGTCTCCAATTTGGAGATGCTTCATCTTAAATTCTTTGTGGGGCTGTACTTTCCCAGCTGGAGTGGGAATTCAATTTGGGGTCCTCCTGCATTCATAACTGCTGCTCAAAGAGGAGGTGCCAGGCATAGCCAGGAGGACTCTTATGTGCATCAATAGCACCCATTCCTCAACCAGGAGGCCTCACTCACAATGACCCCTGCTTTATTTACTACCTGTGTGGATTACTGTAATGTGCTTTACATGGGACCACCCTTAAAGAGCATTTGAAAGTTGCAGCTAGTGCAGAATGCCATGGCCCTGTCAGTTTTTGGCAATCCTCATTATACCCATGTAATACTACTGTTCTGTTTGCAACCTTGGGCATATATTATTTGGATCGTTTTCATTGTTAGTTTTTAATTTCTATACTGCCCAGAGAAACTGCTGTGAGATGGGTCACCCTATAAATCAGGGGAGGGCAGACTTTAGAAGAGTTATGCCTTTTTTTCAGGTTCATGCAAAGGTTTGAAAAGAACCAAACTGTTTCAGTGAATAGTATAACAAAACTCTAAGGCTGTCTTCTGACTCATTTTTGAAGTATGTGTAGCCCCACTACTCTCCAAGCCATCAAAGTGCTTCCTTTCCTTTCCTTTCCTTTCCTTTCCTTTCCTTTCCTTTCCTTTCCTTTCCTTTCCTTTCCTTTCCTTTCTTTCCTTTCCTTTCCTCTCCTCTCCTCTCCTCTCCTCTCCTCTCTGTTCCTTATCTTACCTTACCTTACCTTATCATCAGACAAAGAGTGCTATTTAGCGGTTATCAAAATTAGTTGAGAATTCATTTTTAATGCATTTCCTGAAGTTTATTTATGTTCTGGCTGGCAATTAGTAACATGATTACTAATTGTTCTCTTCATTTCCCAGCAACTTTAAATCTGATTATATTGTCAGCAAATATGCCTGTGGCTTAAATAAATGGTTATGGTTTCACCTACATTTGAAAAAGTAAAAGTAAACAGCTCACCTGCCTTGTCTAGAAATTCAAGGTCTTTGTAAAACCTCTGCTTGCGGGAAAAAAATCCACGAGATCTTACAGGAAACTAAAAATAAAGAAGAATTTCTACCTACAATTTCTACCTTCTAAATGAAATTAAACTTATTCAACAGCAATTATCTGTGAATAAAGTTAGACAATTGGAGAACACATTGAATTTCTTTAAGCAAAGGAACTCTGAACATGCAAATAAACTGGGAAGATGGTTGGCATACAGTAGATATTAAAGAAGGAAAGAGAGACGAAGATGATTTTTAAACTTTAGGAAAGTGACATAGTTATAACAGATAATTTGGCAATACAAAAAAAATCATTACAATGCTGATTTATATAAAGAGTCTGACATTTGGGGGGGGGGGGAAATAGAAGGTTATTTCCAAAAACAGAACCTACCACATCTTACAGATATGCAAAGAGGTCTTATGGAGAGACCAATTACGATGATGGAAATTTCACAAGTTATAGAAGAAAAAAAAATCAAATTAGGGAAAAATCCTGAGCCAGATAGTTTTTCCAGGATTTATGATAAATGTTTTGATGATGAATTATCACAACAGCTCCAGAATTTAGTGAATTATCTCTTACAAGATAGTGGAATGCCAGAATCATAGAAACAAGCCAACATCACTCTATTACTAAAAAGGGACAAGAGCCAACCTTAATAAAAAAAATTATAGACCAATATCATGATTAAACAGTGACTTTAGATCTACACTGGCTAATAGACTCAAGATAATTCTTCAATAACTCATCCAATAAGGCCGAAGTGGGTTTTTACCCAAAAGGCAATTAAAGGACAATGTGAGTAAGCTAGAGGGATTTAAATTATTTAAAAGAAACAGACCAAATAAAAAAGGAGGTGGAGTTTCACTACATATATAAGAAATAACTGTGTCTCTACAGAAACAGAGCACAACAATGATGAAAACTGTCTTGAATGCATTTGGGTCAATATAAAAGGGGGGGGGGGAATGACATTGCCATGGGTGTATACTATAGGCCGCACAATCAAACAGAGGAAATAGATAAACTTTTTGCTAGTCAGTTAACTAAGCTATGAAGGAAACACATCACAATAGTAATGGGGGACTTTAACTACCCTGGCATCAACTGGGAGACAAATTCGGCACCAACTGGAAGATTCCTGACAAACCTAGCAGACAACTTTGTCTCCCAAAAAGTAGGGAAAGGAACTAGGGGATCAGCCATATTGGACTTAATTCTCATTAACAGAGACGAAATGATAGAAGGTGTTGAAGCCACAGGAATCTTGGGGGGTGTGGTGTGTGTGATCATGCAATATTGGAATTCAACATTATGCAAGCACAAGCAATAGAATGAAGTCAAACTAGAATCTTGGACTTTAAGAGAGCTAATAAACTTAGAGAGCTTGGGAAGGATTCCAAGGATGAGAATCCTCAAGGGGAAAACAATCCAAGAAGTTTGGGAAGCTTTGAAAAGTGAGATTATAAATCCCCACTCTAGCACAATACCAATAGAAAAGTAACAGTTCTCAAAAGAAACCAACATGGTTGCATAAAGAACTCTGATAAATTAAAAGACAAAAAGGACAAGTATAAAAAGTGGAAAGAGGGACACATAATTAAGGCAGAATATCAGCAAATAGCCCGAGCCTGCAAAGATGAAGTGAGGAAAGCTAAGGCTCAAAATGAACTAAGGCTTGTGACAAAAGTCAGAAATAACACAAAAAGCTTTCTTTCAAAACAAGAAAAAAAAATCAAGAAAACGATTGGTCCATTAATGGGAAAAAATGGCAAGAAGGAAGGAAGCAGAACTGCTTAACTCATTTTTTTGCATCCGTCTTTATGAAAAAAAACAACAACAGTCCAACCTATCAAAAACAGTACCGTAAAAAACAGATTAGGAATAAAAGTTAAAATAGGCAAGAAAATGGTAAGTGAGCACCTGTCCACCTTAGATCACCAGGACCAGATGGATTACACCCCAAGGTTCTGAAGTAACTGTCAGACATGATCTCAGAACCACTGAACTATATCTTTCAAAGATCCTGGAGCAGTGGGGAACTACCAGAGTACAGGAAAATAAAAGGAAAAAATAGATCCAGGAAACTAGAGACCCAGGACTTCTGGTTTTTGCACGGTGGCAACTGGTCATAGGCTTGCAGATTCTTTGCACCCCTGCAGCTAATTTTGCCCTGCCTGGGGACCCTAAATGGATCTAAGTTGCCCTGGAGAGGCGACGAAGAAAGAAGGGTGCTCCAGCGATTCTGGAATGGTAGTGGCCGTTCCATTCGACTTGGGGAAAGCCTTCTAACCTGACAGGAGAAAGGCTGGCCATATTGCACCGACCAGCCCAAGCTATTAAAAATTGAAGTCCAAAAGCACTAACCAGCACACCTGTGAACAGTGTGCTTGAAACTGGGTGAGGAATTCGATCTTCTTTTTTCTATTCTACATTTAATTTCCTGGAAAAGATCCCCAAGAAGCAAAATACCTCCGAAATGGAAGGAGGGGGATTTCCGCCCTACCCTTATACTAATGGAAGGGGCGAATTAATCTTTTTATGGAGGATCAAAATATATGGAAGTGAAATAAATATAAAACCTGAAATTTAAAACTTAAATCTGGATAAATCTAAAATTGTTTGAGTGGTTAAGACTCTCATTTTAAAGATAATTGTTTATTTTGGAAATTGAAAAACAAATAGTTGCTGACACCTAGTAGATAATAATAATAATAATAATAATAAATTATTATTATTATTATTATTATTATTATTATTATTATTATTATTATTATTATTATTATTATTATTATTATTTTTTCAACCTTCCCTGGAACCTCCAGTAGATCAGGTTGGGGGACGAGTCCGTCCTTTGGGATATGGTAAAGTCTGTTTACCGACAGGTCAGAGAAGAATTTTACTTCCAGTGTTGGAGCATTCACCAGTTCTGGAGGCAAAACCTGGGGAAAGCTAATCTGTGTTTGTGACCTTCAAAGTTTTAACAACAAAGAACAGCTGTGACAAAAAAAGACAATAATCTGGGCTGTAGACGCAGAGAGAATTATAAATTTCAGAAAAAAATATTTTTTGAACTATTTGGATTACAAATATCTACCTAATTGGGACTCTAAAGCTATTTACAGAGAAAAGAAAGGAAGAGGAAAACTCAAATTCTTGGCTATCATGGATCAGAGATATGTAGAAAGAATATATCAAGAAAACATAAATACGTCACAGGAGGAGATAACAATGACTTTAAACCACAAAGAAATCAAAACAACTTTGAAAATATAAATCAATCTATTTTCAAGTTAACTCTACAACAAAAAAATTTCCAGAAAACAACAACAGAGAAGGAGCAGATAAAACAGATAAATGGATATAGAACTGAGAATAGAGACTTAAAGATGGAACTTAACAAAACAAGGAAACATGATTTAATTCTAGTGAGAAATATTCACAAGAATTGGAAAAAACAACGTATCCCTTAACACTGCAAAATAAATCTGAGGACATGAAAACAGATTGGATAAAATAGACTGTAGAGGTATCAGGAACATTGGAGAGAAAGGAAATGATAAGTGAAGCGGAGAGAAAGAAAAAGAAAAAGATTTTCAACAAATGTGGAAAGGCAGAAGTCCCATACAAAGACACTTCTCCTGATTTACTTTTTATATCTACAGCAACATTTACAAACATACGGAAAAACTTTTTGATTCAGCAAAATACATTGATTAAGAAAGACACTGGGCAAAAGAAAAAGACTAAAGTGGAAGCTAAGAAAATAGATGATGGGACTTACTAGAGAGAATACTTAAAAAAGAAACATTTGTTTGAATATGGTTAAAGAAATAGAAAAGTTTTGGAATATATATGTTACTCTAAGAGGGATGAATTCTCTAAATATACTGTAATATAATATGCTTTTTTCCCTTTTTTGTTCTCTTTCTTGATATGAGTAATATAAAAAAGTTGATATGACTTAGATAAAGGAAATGTTTTAGATATTTAAATGTGATTGAGTTTAAGAAAATTATAATGGATAAAAATGTTTTGAATAAGAGTTAAAGGACTAGATGACTAGATGTAGTAAATGGAATGTTTAAAGATTAAACATATTTTGAATTATGGTAAAAAAGAATAAGAAATTTAGGAAATAAATAAATATTAGCTTAGGGTTGGCAGGCATATTTAATTTACGATAAAACGGTAGATAAAAATTTTAAGGTTCATATTTTAAGAAGTGCTTTATTACGAATTTGGAAGAAATATTATTATAAATTAAATTATAAAATTCCTATCTGGGAAATTCCAGGACAGGTAATAGAGGGGATATCTAGGGGAGTTAATTTGGATAAAGTTTCTTATAAGGAACTACTTCGTCTGGTAGGACAAGATTGGCAACTTAAATCTTTAGTAGATTTGAAACAAGAAAACATCGAATATTCTTGGTTTTATTATAATCAATTGTTAATGAGGTGGCGTTTGGACCAAAAAGTTGGTATTACTTTACAGGATGTAAATTTGATGAAACAGATTAAAGATCAATCTCAAGCTCATATTAAAAGAATTTATAATGCATTGATTGAATTGGATTCAGAAACAGAATTGGTTAAGGATTGTATGATAAAATGGTCTCAAAATATATAAGAACTGATTTTATTGGAAACATGGGAGACAATTTGGATTAGAAATGTAAAATTTACTCAAGCTCAAAATTTAAGGGAAAATTTTTATAAAATGTTTTATAGGTGGCATTTGGATCCTCAAAAATTGTCCTGCATGTATCCTAATTTACAACCTAAGTGTTGGAGATGTGGAAACTTAGATGCAACCTATTTTCATATTTGGTGG
>NW_015386395.1:925728-929935 GCF_001527695.2 Protobothrops mucrosquamatus
ATTGTGTTTAATATTAGTATATTTGTTTAAAAGAGAGTTAAAGGATGTTACAGAATTGTTATTTTAATAGCTGATTAATGTTAGTTAGAGTATGATTATTGTATTGTTAACCCTGTGATTGGCTCTGGGAAGTAGAGGGGGAGGGAGGGGGGAGTGGAAGGGTGGGTTTTGGGGAGGGGGGGGAATTATATTGTAAAACTTTTATAAAATTTTCAATAAAAAAAATAAATAAATATTAGCTTAGGAGGGATATATATTTTAAGTAGTATGTTATTTTTTATGCTTCTTTACCCTTGCTTTTCTTTCTTTTTTTCTACTGTTTTATCTATTTCTAAAGAAATGTAAAAGTGTGAGATGGTTCATATGGAAAAATAGAGTTAAATTCTTAAATGTAATTAATTTTTGAGAAAATTTTAACCAGTAAGAATATCTAGAATTTGGTGGGAGAAACAAATTAAAATAAGGACTGTAACAGGATCTATGATAAGACAACCAGAATGATTGGATAGAAAAGAAATATTATATTGATGTGATTATTATTTTTAAGACTATTGGGAAAAAATTATATATGTAATTGTTATCTATCACAACAATAAGAATTGTATTAACTCAATGTTTGCAAAAGAGGATATTTTGGGAAAAGAGGAAATCAACTAAAACTATTATGTGGATTATGGATTATAGAAATCAGTTGTTAGTGATTGTTTTACAAATGTAACCCAACAACATACTGTTCACCAATTATTAAGTGATTTATGTTTTAAAAAATCAATAAAATATATTACAAAAAAAAGATTCACAAGAATTGGAAAAAAACAACTTATCCCTTAAAACTACAAAATAAATCTGAGGACAAGAAAACAGATTGGATAAAATAGACTGCAGAGATATCAGGAACATTGGAGAGAAAGGAAATGATAAGAGAAGCAGAGAGAAAGAAAAAGAAAAAGATTTTCAAAAAACGTGGAAAGGCAGAAGCCCCATACAAAGACACTTCACCTGATTTACTTTTTGTATCTACAGCAACATTTACAAACATACGGAAAAACTTTTTGATTCAGCAAAATACATTGATTAAGAAAGACACTGGGCAAAAGAAAAAGACTAAAGTGGAAGCTAAGAAAATAGATGATGAGACTTACCAGAGAGAATACTTTAAAAAGAAACATTTGTTTGAACATTGTTAAAGAAATAGAAAAGTTTTGGAATATATATATCATTCTAAGAGGGATGAATTCCCTAAATAATATAATGTGCTTTTTTTCCTTTTTTTGTTCTCTTTCTTGATGTGAGTAATATAAAAAAGTTGAAATGACTTAGATAAAGGAAATGTGATTAAATTTAAGAAAATTATAACGGATAAAAATATTTTGAATAAGAGTTAAAGGACTAGATGACTAGATGTATTAAATGGAATGTTTAAAGATTAAACATATTTTGAATTATGGTTAAAAAGAATAAGAAATTTAGGAAATAAATATATATTAGCTTAGGAAGGATATATATTTTAAGTAGTATGTTATTTTTTATGTTTCTTTATTCTTGCTCTCCTTTATTTCTTTTTTCATTGTTTTATCTATTCCTTAAGAAATGTAAAAGTGTGAGATAGTTCATATGGAAAAATAGAGTTAAATTTTTAAATGTAATTAATTTTTGAGAAAATCTTAACCAATGAAAATACCTAAAATTTGGTGGGAGAAACAAATTAAAATAAGGACTGTAACAGGATCTATGATAAGGCAACCAAAATGATTGGATAGAAAAGAAATATTATATTGATGTGATTATTATTTTTAGGAATATTGGGAAAAATTATATATTTAATTGTTATCTATCAAAACAGTAAGAATTATATTAACTCAGTGTTTGCAAAAGAGGATATTTTGGGAAAAGAGGAAATCAACTAAAACAATTATGTGGATTATGGATTATAGAAATCAATTGTTAATGATTGTTTTACAAATGTAACCCAGACAACACACTGTTCACCAATTATTAAGTGATTTATGGGTTTTTAAAAAAAATCAATAAAATATATTACAAAAAAAAAAAGAAACTAGGGACCTAACAGTCTGACATCAATAAGAAAAGATAATCAAGAAACACATAAGTGAACACCCTGATGCAAACAAATCATAACTAAAAGCCAACATAGGTTTGTCAAAAGCAGATCATGCCAGACAAATTGTATTGCATTCTTTGGCAAGGTGACAAAATTAATGGATAAGAGGAATGCTATGGATATAATTTATGTGGACTTCAGTAAGGCACTTGATAAAATAGACCACAACCTACTACTTGATAAGATAGAAAAATGTGGGTTAGATAGCAACACCACCAGATGGATTCATAATTGGCTGACCAACTGCACTCAACTTGTAATCCTCAATGGAACTGAATTGGATAGATGGAGAACTCATCAAATATGCAGATGACACCAAGCTGGTAGGAATAGCCAACACTCCAGAAGATAGGCTTAAGATACAGAAGGATCTGGACAGACCTGAACATTGGGCGCTATCTAACAAAATGAAATTCAATGGTGAAAAAAGTAAGGTTCTACATTTAGGCAAGAAAAACCAAATGTACAGGTGTGGTGGAAAAACCACAATACTTACATCAGAAGACAAGACCATGAAGGGTTGGAGAACACAGGTTTATTTGCGCAAAGGTTCAGAGCATTCATATGACAAATTCTGAACACTGGGCTATTCCCAGCATGTCATTCTTATACAGCTTGCCACCCGTGTCTAACCCAATGGATGACTTCTTATCTACCTTTAACACACTAAAAGAGGGAAGTTCATGTCTTGAGACCTCACACATAGGAAAAATGGAAGTTGATACAATTGACAGAAAACCACACTGCTCTACACAGGTAATATCTTACACCATCTGAGACCTTCAGTTAACATTTCTTCATAGAATTACACACAGGTCATCACACACAGCCAGTTTATAATATTAGGTAATGCTTGCTAAACATCACTCCTGTTAATTAAAATATTTGTTTATAGTATTTTTCCATCCCTCTCTCCATCTCTGCCTCATTCCTCCCTTTGAAACTTCACATAAATCTCAGGATTACTGGGGATTTTCTTATATTGGGGGGGTCTTCATCTGGTGCATTCATTCTTACATATTCTCCCTCATCCCATAAGGCCATAACATGGGCTATGGCTCTTTTTTCCACAAGCATAGAAAGGCTATTAGAAATTGCACGTACAAAGATTGGCAGAATACATGGTAAAATTACACATCCAGCTGCTTTTAAGCCAATAAGGGCCACAATAGCTTGTAAGTCAGGATGTTTTGGAAACCAAGAGCTAAACGTTTGGGCAAGGTCGAAACCTTTCCATTCTTGGTCAGCGTTGTGGGTTAGTTGTCTCATTTCAGTGGTTAATTGTTTAATAACCTTCCCAGTCTCATCAATTTGTAGACAGCAATTGGAAAGGTTAAACTTTACACACACACACCTCCCTCCTTAGCTAATATGTAATCTAAAGCCAACCTATTTTGATATACAGCAATCCTGAGCTGATCTGTTGATTTAGATAATATATTCAAAGCTTTGTCCACTCTTTTACCGGCTAAATCCAGGACTGCCTGCAGTCTAATAATTCTATTGATCATCAGTATCATTCTGCCACTCATCTGGTACATTCCCAACACTGCCCTTACCAATAATTACTCTATACAGGTACAGGGAATTAATGACAATACTAATCAGCAACAGCACCACTACCACTCAACTAGGTGGCATGAGGCCCTTTCTAATACAGGCAGTTTCTCTCATCCTTTGGCTGGGTTCCATACTTAGAGAAACCTAACGCTAGCTGCGCGATCGCAGCTTCCAGGGCAGGGGGTTTTGTTGCCCATGCGCTGGGTGTTAGCTTCCAGAGTAACACCTGCAGGGGTTGTCTTCACCTCTCCCGTTCGCAGGGGGACAGCTTCCAGAGTGTCACCAGAAGGAGAGAGGCTCCTTCCTTTGCCTAGAGTTAGCTTAAGAGGGTGTGTTAGGTCACTCTTCACTTTCCACTGGGCAGGAGCAGCCAATTTAACTCGGGACCAATGGATCCACAATTTGATCTCTGCCACCTTAATAGCAAGGGGAGAACAAATAACAACAGTATACAGCCCTTTCCACTTGGGGCTTATAAACTTCCCTTTTCCAGTCCTTTACCCAAAGCTCTTGTCCTGGATGTAT
>NW_015386395.1:930093-1063243 GCF_001527695.2 Protobothrops mucrosquamatus
GCTATCTTTTGGGGTAGCTCTATGGATAAATTCAGGACCATTGTCTGAAGAAATTCTAGATGGCAACCCATACCGGGGAATAATAATGTGAAGCAAGGCTTTTGCGACCTCTGTTGCTTTCTTTGTTCTTGTTGGGATGCACTCTGGCCATCCAGTGTATGTACATACTATGACTAGCATTGCTCTATAAGGACCTGAACGTGGCATATCAGTAAAGTCAATCATCAGAGAATCAAAGGGGTAATTTCCCCTGGGTTGGTGTCCTTGAGGCAGTTGGGGTCCTTGCCTTGAGTTGTTGGCTGCACAAATCTCACACCTAGCACAAACATTTGCTGCAATGCTGTGTATTTTGTCAATATAGACCTTCCATTTCAGGGCATTTGCTAATGCCGTCTTCCCTAGGTGCAGTTGCCTATGGGCCTGTTGTACTGTATCCCATGCCATATATCCTGGGATAAAGACTCGCTGGTCTGGCAGGATCCACCAGCCATCTTCCTGGCGTGCTTCAAGTGCCTTAATTTGCTTTAGGTCTTCCTGGAAATAATTTGGTTTAACTTGCTCTTGGTTTTGGGGGACCCATACAGCTAGGCAGTTTGTCTGCTTTATTATTTCCCAGCTGAATATCTGATACTCCCTTTTGATGCCCTCTACAGTGCATTATAGCTACTTCACTGGGTTTCCATATGCTATCCAGCAGACGCAATATCTGTGATCCATGCTTAATATTCTTTCCTCCTGCTGTTATTAGACCTCTTTCTTTGTATAATGCTCCATGAACTTGCACTGTCAGAAATGCGTACTTAGAGTCTGTGTAAATGTTAACGCGCTTTCCCTTTGCCAGTTCCAGGGCTCTAGTTAATGCATGCAATTCAGCAAGCTGAGCGCTGGTGCCTGGGGGAAGGGACTCAGCTTCCCATACATCCTCCAAAGTCACCACAGCATATCCTGTCTTTCGAGTTCCTTCTTGCATAAAGCTAGTTCCATCTGTGTATATTGTAAAATCTGGATTAGGGAGGGAACATCCTTCATATCCAGGTGGCTAGCATAAGTCTCTTCTATGGTCTGTATGCAACTATGTGTGGTGTTCAGGTGAGGTTCAGGCAGCAACGTAGCTGGATTCAGAGCGTTTGATTGTATTAATGTAATCATTGGGTTATGAGTTATCAGGACTTGATACTTTAGCATACGTGGGTTAGTCAGCCACAAATGTCCTTTTGCTTCCAAGACAGCTTTGAGGGCATGCGGCGTGTAAATAGTTAATTCCTGCCCAAAAGTTAACTTATTGGCTTCCTGCATTAACAATGCTGTTCCAGCAATTGCCTTAAGGCAAGCCGGCCAACCCGTTGCTACATTATCAAGCTGTTTAGACAGATAAGCAACAGGACAATGCCAGGTTCCTATTTTCTGGGTGAGAACCCCAATAGCTTTGTATCTACGAACAGCTGAAAAGGCTTTTCCAAATCTGGCAGCCCTAAACTAGGGGCGCGCATTAGAGCCTCCTTGAGAGTGGTGAAGCTGTTATTTTCTTGCTGTTCCCATCGCAATGGTTCTTTATCACCCCCCCCCCTTTGTGGCCTCATACAGGGGTTTTGCTATTAAACTAAAGTTAGGGATCCATATTCGGCAGAAGCCAGCAGCACCCAAAAATCCTCTTAACTCTTTGCTATTCTTCGGTACAGGCAGCTGGCGGATGGCTCCTTTCCTTTCTTGTCCGAGAGTTCTCTTTCCTTCCTCTATGTTAAATATCCCAAGTATCTAACTTTTATTGCTACCAGTTGGGCTTTTTCCCGGGATGCCTTGTAAAACCAGGGGGGTTGTCCTCTGCCCACAGGTACGGTACATCAAATTCCTTCCATCTGGCATTCTTCTCTATTGTTTGTTCCAGCATCACCATTCTCCATTCCCCTTCACGAGGTACTTCCATTAGTACTTTTCCATATTTCATAGCCATGGTGCCATCCTCTTCAAAGGAGATCTGCGCCCTTAGCTTACATAGCAGATCACTTCCTAATAAAGGGATGGGACAGTCTGGCATATATACAAACTGGTGAGTTATGGTTCTTCCTCCCATAGTGCAACTTAAGGGTTCTTGCCTCACAGGTATAGTACAGGTGGTATCTGGCTCAATAGTAGTAACTAGTAACTGTAAGAATTCTAGTGGACAATCACATAAATATGAGCCAGCAGTGTGCTGCAGCTGCCAAAAAAGCCAACACAGTTCAAGGGTGCATTAACAGAGGGATAGAATCAAGATCACATGAAGTGTTGATACCACTTTATAATGTCTTAGTTAAGATCACACTTGGAATACTGCATCCAGTTTTGGTCCCCACGATGTAAAAAAGATGTTGAGATTCTAGAAAGAGTTGATGTCATGGCTTCACAAGTGGTGTCTCTCTCTCTCTCTCTGTTTGTGTGTCTGTGTGCACTGCCAAAGGATGTAAAGAAGGCATGGGGACCAGGCCAAAAATGGAATATTATCTGATTTAAATTAGATTGCCCAAATACATTTGATGTAATGATCCCTTATGCATTTGATGCTTAGAAGGGAATAAAGTCCCCTTTTTATGCATGAAAAATTCTGATCTTGAGCCTGAAGTTGATCATCCCGACTCCTGAGAAGGGCTCCACCGATGTCCTTTGTCTTCTCAGTCTTGGTGTTTGGAGACCTGGCATGTCTCATTTTCCTTTAAGAGCTTGGGGAGTGGGAACTTATAAGGGAAAATGTTCATATGTAATGGATAGTAACAAGGAGGAATGGCCTAGACCAGGGGTAGGCAACCTTGGCTCTTTTATGACTTGTGAATTGAATTGAAGTCCACGAGTCATAAAAGAGCCAAGGTTGCCTACTCCTGGTCTAGAAGTTTGGTCAATCAGGAAACACATCCATATTACCCAGGAGAACGTAATCGCTGGGAACAGACCTTGATTAATGATTGTTTGTCCAAGTACCTAAACACCTATGTGTGATGGCAGCTCGCACTCTGAGGATAGGAGTTTGTCCTTTCCTAAAGATGCAACCTGCCTTCCCCTTTCCCCTTGAGTGTGGAACAGAAAGTATAAAAACAGCGACATCCACACTCCACCTGACTGGGTGATGGATAGGCAAGTGTGCTTTACATTTTCATGTTTCTCATAGAGCAAGGAGAAGCATGAGCTCAGATGACAACTCATCCTGTCAAAGATGTATAAAAGTCACCTGTACAGGAGCCAAGATCACTTGAACTCTGGTCTACCATTCCGGTTACACCTGTCAGGGAATAAAATCTGCCAAATACTGTATGCCACCTGTTCCAGAAATAACCAAGTGGTATGTCACACTCCAAAGGGAGTGAAGTATACCTCTAAAGGATGGGTGTATGCATATGTGGGAGGTAAGCAGTATGTTAAATAGCTGGCTTATAACCACACTATACTTGACCAAAGTCCAGAAATGTCTGTTTGTTTTGACACTTGTAAAGCAATAAATCAAGAACAGGAACAAGATGGCAACTATGGAATCCGTTGCGATTCTTTGGGTTTGGAAAGGTCATATTTTACTGAAAGTAAATATGTATATGATACCAAAGGTGATGGCCCAGCTCCCGGATCTTTTGGAGTCTCTCCCAGTCGATATGTCTACTGGTACACATCTAACATGAAGATGAAGAAAGGTCCCATTCTTGACCCTAATTCTGATCAAATGACTGAAGGTATTTCTAGGACTGACTGTGCCCCTATTTGCCTACATTTCAGAGATCCACCCACAAAGTCTCAGCTTCTTGGAATAGGGATCTCAGGAAAAGGAAGAGACCCTTATGGGATAATTATTATAAAAACTGTTCGTGTACAAGAGACACCTAAAATTTACCAAGTTCATAGTGTCTTTTGGGAGACTGTGAAGCAAAAGATTGAAATACCTCCAGTTACCAAAAATTTGTTCATTGATTTGGCAGAAAGAACTGGCACAGCCTTAAAGGTAACAAGCTGTTATGTTTGTGGAGGAAACAATATGGGAGAGCAATGGCCTTGGGAAGCTAAAGAAATACCCACTGCCAACGTCTCTTTATATAGTTTTACATGGGAGGACTGGCAGAAACCAACACTATGGGTTTTGCAAAGTGTTGTAGTAGTAGAAAGGTGCTTTGTTCGAACAGTTGGCTCCCCATATCTTGAACTAATAGGAAAATTGGCCTGTGAATCTGAATGGTTACGCAACCACACCACACCTACAAATTGTTCCTGGTGGTCTAACTAAAATTTGTCAAGTTCTAATCCTTTTAACTCATCAACACAGGAACTGTTGTACCAAATATGGAATAATCCTGGAAATCTTTCCCTTCCATGGATCGCACCTGACCATTGGTATTGGATTTGTGGACAAAGGGCATATTCTCAGCTACCTTTAAACTGGACTGGAGCTTACACTTTGGGAACCATTAAACCCAGCTTGTTATTTCTTAAACAAGGAGAAAAACTTAGGGTCACAGTATATGATGAGCTGAGAAGAGCAAAAAGAGAAATACCTGGTGGTATAGGTGATTGGGAAAGAGATAAAAAGTGGCCTCCTGAAAGGATCATTCAGGTGTATGGTCCAGCAGTCTGGGCCAATGATGGTAGCTGGGGTTATCAAACCCCGATTTATATGTTAAATAGAATCATTAGGTTAGAAGCAGTTTTGGAAATAATTACTAATGAAACTTCTTCCACCCTACAATGTTCAAAACATTTCTACTGGTTAAAATTTACCCAGAATTAATTACCTTAAAGTATTTAAATCTATTTTCATGTCTTAAAAATAAGTAAGAAAAAGATACAAAAGAAAAACATAGAAAAAGAAAAGACGTGAGAGAAAAAAGGAGAAAAGAAATAAGAAAATAATATACTACTTAAAATATATATCCTTCTTGAACTAGTATACACTTATTTCCAAATTTTTCTATTCTTTTTACCCATTATTAAACCTATGTTTAATCTTTAAATGTTGCATTTAATAAATTCAATCATCCAATAAATTTAAATAAGAATTGTAAACAGGATTTATGACGAGGCAACCAAGATGACCAGATAGAAAAGAAGCATAATATTGATGTGATTATTATTGGTAGAAATTTTAGAAAAATCTTTATATTTAATTGTTACTTATCAAATTAATAAGAATTGTATTAATTTAAGGTTGCAAAGAGAATATTATTGGAAGAAGAGAAAATCAAGCAAAGCTATTATGTGGATTTTGGAATGTAGAAACTAGCTATTAGTGATTACTTTGTAAATATAAACCCAGACAACACGCTGTTTACCAAATATCAAGGTGTTTATATTTAAAAAAATCAATAAAATATATTTTTTTAAAAAAAGAAAGTTCTTCCACCTCTAATCTGCTGGCAAAAACTAATGCTCAAATGAGCACTGCTATTTATCAAAATCGTTTAGCTCTAGATTATCTTCTAGGCAAAGAAGGGGGAGTCTGAGGAAAATTTAACTTAACCAACTGCTGTATCCAGATCGATGATAATGGAAAGGCAATTAAAGAAATCACAGACCATATAAGGAAGCTTGCTCATGTACCTGTCCAAACCTGGGATGGAATTATGGATTCCGTTGGATGGTTTGAAGGAATGTTTGGAGATTGGAAAAGGACTTTGTTCCTCATAGCTCTATCGTTTGGAGGATTAATGTCATTACCTTGCTTGATACCTTTAATAAGATCAATAGTTGCTAGCACAATTTCTGGAATGACAGTTATAGCATCAGGAAAGCAAGATAAACCAGCTAAGGTCCTTACTCTGATGCCAGTACCTGAAGAATATACACTATTAGTCCAGCAATAAGAAGCATCCTATTGCCAAAAAAAGGGAGGAACGAAGAAATCAAAATATAATCTTTTATGTATAACCCAGCCATTGTTCATTCTTTCTTGTTTGCATTCTGTACTTTGCTCGGAAATAACCTAAAATTATGCTGACCAAAAAGCTAAGCTGTAACTTTAAATGTGTCCTCTATTTGCTTGCAATGTATCATTCTCCCACTTTAGCTTGCTCAAGAATTCGGGGCTGCCTGACAGCAATTGTGCATTCGAAGGGAAAGCCTTGTAACAAGATAAGATAAGATAACCTTTATTGTCATTTTTAAAAAAAAACATTTTATTGCTTTTCTAATTTCACATTAAATATTTGAAAAGCAATGTGGTGGCTGAGTTGGTCAATTATTCAATAACATACAAATATCTTTAATACAGATCTCAAACTATTACCTTAAATATTTCCTCTCTTTTCCCCTTGGTATTTACTATCTCGTATTTAAATTAATACAATTCTTATTATGTCGATTAAATAAAAATAACTTTCTTATATTTATTAATATTTTTGTTTATACATATCTTAGTTGTTTTAACATTCAATCTTTTTAGACAATCGATGTCCTGATTAGTTTTTCCCTATTTTTAGTTTCCCATTAATATTTAAATTTAACGTTTAATATTTATAATTTCCAAGTTTTAAATAATCCCAATTCCCTTTATCACAATTCATCACAAAATCTAATGTTCAGGATACACGTCTTATCTATTTGAATTCTCACCATCTTACATCAACCAATTAATAATACAATATAATATTCTTGTTTTCTAGTAATTTCCAAATATCTTAAATGTAGTAACCAAAGTTTCTCTTATTTCAACATTTAATACTTCCTCTCTTCTTCTCTTAATATCTATTATCTCATATTTAAACTAGTAATTTTTTTATTACCGCTAAATAAAACATATTTATTACATTCATCGATAAATTTTTGGCTTATATATATCTTAATTACCTTTACATTTAACCTTTATAAGCACAAATCACTGTTCAAATTCAACTGTTAATATTTCTGCTTCCAAGTTTTAAATAACTAAAGTATTCTTTATCTCCTCTCATAACAATATCTAGTATTCAAAATACACATCTTATCTATTTGAGTATATTCTATTTTAATTCTCCCTAGTAAGTCAAACCCCCAATTTTCTTATTTTAGCTTTCTTTCTTTGCCAAATTGTCTTCCATGTCCGTGCTTTTGAATCATCAAATAAATCTCCCTGCATTGTTATGTATATTGTTTGACATAGAAAGAACCATCTGGTTGCCGTTTTTTTTGAGAGGACTAACAAATCATCTCTCTATTTTTCCATCTCGACGTGGTTGTCCTGAACTGTTTATCTTCTCTTCAATCTATTCTTCTTAATCCTCAGGTTTCTTCTGATTTGTGTAGAAAGTCTTTTCCCTTTTCCATATTGTTAGTCCCTTATCTGGATTTTCCATTGACTGTATTTGTTGATCAGTTGAGTCTTCTGTCATAATATTTAATTGTTCCACTTTTTCTGTTATATTCTGTGTAGTTGTTTTTTTAATTGTAGTCAAAGTTTGAGTTCGTCTTTCTGGGCTGACATCTTGTTCTTTTCTGTAACCTCTTATTTCATCAGTAGCTGTTAGAATAGTTTGATGAATTGCTTTCAACATAAAGAGAATCTGTTCCTGATCTTCATCCATATTCTCTTAGTAGTGTATTAGGTTAAAATCTTTACAATCAGAGAATACAGGGGGAAAATTTTTTTGTCACTGAGTATGGAACACAGCTGCTTCACAGCTAATGTCTCAAGGTTACATAGGTCTTATCTATTGTCTCGGCTGTTGGCCAAGTCTCTTTTAAGCAATAACAAATTGTAATGTTAGGTTTAGCCACAAGAAATTGCCCCTAATTTAAAGTTTTCTTTTGAATCCAATGTTTTTATAATCTTTTCAGTTTTGCTTCTTTTTTGTAAGTAGAAACCCAGATCAGTAAGAATAGAAAATCTTTTAGGCCACAAACTTTAAGAAATAAGATTCCAGTTAGGATCAGGTTATTCTTGCAACATTTTAAACTCTCCTGGATAGTTAGTCACCGCTGTTTCTAGAGGGAGGTATAAAATTTCCCTTCCCTCTCCACAGGGTGGGGGGAATTACTTTAAGCAGCTTATGCAGGAAAAAATAGTTAGGATTTAAGAGAGGTAGGTGAGATCTACCTCTCCCTCAGTGATGTGAAACTGGACGTGGAAGACAGAGCTCACCTTCTGGACGTCCATGGCAGCCACGTCAGCAAACCAGAAGTCTTTATTGTCATTTTTTTTACTGTGGACACAACAGACACACATAAAAAATGAAATTTAGTTGCCTGCTCTCAAAGTGAACACATACATGACACACACCTAAACATACTATATACAACATATACATATTATATATAACATATGTATAGACCTACACCCCTACATTTCCATAACATATGGATATTAAAACTAACATGATAAAGAAAACACGTATTCAAAGGAAAAAGAAATCTTTTAGCCTGAGAAAATATTTTAGCTATAAAAGGGAAAAATTTTATCTGTGTGTCTTTGTGTCTTTTGTCCTACATCTCGCTGTGTTGGGAGGAGAAGAACGGGACTCTCGGCTTCTCTTTAATCAAAGAATAAAGCTGTTCCTTTTGCAGTAGCCTCATGTTCAGAGTCTCAGTGGGATTTCTTATGATTCTGAGCTGGAGAAACCTTACACCAGCAACTGTTCTTCATATGTTTTAGCCTCCAGTTGGGTAAGGTTTCTAGGAGATGAAGTTGAGGCATTCCTCTGCTAGTATACCTGGAAACACGTGGACATGGGCTTCTAACTGTACTCCAGAGCATCTACTGTCTACTGGTTGTCTTGGACTGCATATCATATAACATATATAATATATTTAATGTTTATAAATAACAAGCTTCTTTTATTTTTAAATATTTTTTATTATTTTGTGGGCATTACCGGCTATCTGTGGCTGCATGTTGGACACACGTGGAATGAGTAATAGATTAATAGGTTGCAGACTCAACTGAGTTGCAGATTGCAACTGAAACAAATTAAACACTTTACTGAGGAGAATACCCAATACAGAAAATAAAATGAATTTATATTACAGGCTTATATAGCTGCATATGAGTGTAAAAATATCCCTCCAAACAATTCAGCAGGTTAAGTAACAGTATAAAGCATGGCACGGCATTTTTCTGTTGCATTGAGAAAGAGAAACACATGGCCTTACCTGGCATTGGCACACCCCAAATCTTTATTTTGCCTCTACTGGCTCTCTTCCCGGTTACCACCACCCTCCTGACTTCCCTCCAAAGTCATGGGTGAGAGTCTAACAGATTTTATACAGCTTCAGGTTGCCCTTGGAAGAAGAGGAGAAAAGTTCGTTCACCTTATCTCACTCACTGATTGGGGAAGATATAAGGGTGGCATTATTGGGATACAGAAGCAGTTGTCAGGGCATGTTTGTGCTTTGCTAGGAACAAAGGACCTCCATTATACTTCACCATTGGCAACTGGACAGTGATCAACACACCCAGAAATGGCAGCTGAGTTAGGAAGAGCAGTGCAGAGCAAATAGCACATAAAACTTTGCGCTTTAATATTTCACTGATATTTAACTGTCATAGTTTCGCTGTCAAATAACAAGGCTGTCAGCCCACTAGAGATACTTCTCTTTCTTCTAAACCAGGGGCATGGAACTGTGGACAGACCGAGGGCCACATTTGGCCTTTGACGAGAGGGGACAGAGTAAGAACTAGTCATTGTTAATGAAATCTGTAATATATTTTATCATAAATGTTATTATTATAGACCAGGGGTAGGCCACCTTGGCTCTTTTATGACTCGTGGACTTCAACTCCCAGAATTCCTGAGCCAGCATGGCTTAGCTTGGAAACCTCTCCCTTCCCCTCAGAATGGCTGGCTCAGGAATTCTGGGAGTTGAAGTCCACGAGTCATAAAAGAGCCAAGGTTGCCTACCCCAATTTGATTAACTCTTTAATAACATTGTATTTATATTTGTGTGCAGTGCTTTTTTCGTAAAAAAAAGAAAAAGTGCTAGAACTCACACACGTCATACAACCCGCCTTGCCTACCCTATAAGGTTCCATCCAAAAAAGGTGCCGGAACTCCGTTCTGGGCGTTCTATGTCAAAAAAAGCCCTGTATGTGTATATGTATCAAATTTTTATGCCAACCATTTCACCCAGGTGACTCCGGGTGATTTCCAACATCATAAAACCATATTAATATATGAATAAAAGCACAGATTAAAAAAGAATTAAAAGTAGGTGAAAACTTACAAATAAAAATTAAAAAAACAACTTTAAAAACTCAAAAAGCTAGGAGGTTAACAAGGCAGCAGCAATGTCCCCAGACTACCAGCCATCCCCAGGGCTGCATCATACTTTTAAACCCTCATGCTAATTCACAAAGCCAGGTCTTAAACTCTTCAGGAAAACTAGAAGGGTGGGGGCTTGCCTTGCCTCTGAGGGTGTAAGACAGGGGTCTTCAAACTTGGCAACTTTAAGACTTGTGGACTTCAACTCCCAGAATTCCTCAGCCAGGAGTTGAAGTCCACAAGTCTTAAAGTTGCCAAGTTTGAAGACCCTTGATGTAAGATGTTCCATAGGGTGGGGCGGCAGATGAGAAGGGTCTCCTAGATCTTGCCAGTCAAAATTCCTTGACTCATGGGATATGCAGCTTGATTGGATGGGATGGCTCAATATAATTGAGATGAGACGGTTCCTCAAGTATCCTGGTCCCATGCCACATCAAATTTAATCAGCACTATGACCTGTAATTGCTCCCTACAGTATGTATTTCATGATTCCCTATTTTACTTAAATATTAACATTCAGCAACAGGAGGAGGTATAATGATGGCAATGTACGATGGCTGATATACCTGTGCTATGGACTTTATAGTAGATCTACCTGAAAGTGGAGGAAATACTGTCATCTGGACGGTGATAGATCTGTTTTCAAAGCAGGCTCACTTCATTGCCTGCCCAACGACTGACTAAATTGTTCTTGAAACATATCTACCGGCTACATGGAGCCCCTAAACGAATAATTTCGGATAGGGGGGTGCAGTTCACAGCTACGTTTTGGAGGAGCTTTCTTAAATTAATTGGATCATCTCAAGGTCTATCATTCACTTTTCACCCATCTATAATGGGGCCGCAGAAGCCGCTAGCAAGATGGTGCAGCAATATCTCAATGTTATGTTTCCTATCAACTGACCGACTGGACTGATCTCCACCCTTTTGCAGAGGTGGCTTACAATAACTCTGTTCACAGTAGCATTGGCTTCACACCTTTCAATAATGTTGCAGGATCCAATCTGGGTCAGAACCAGAACCAGAAGTTTAATCTTTCAAACTCCAGCAGAGAGAAGATCCCTCAGGATGGGCTCCAGCATGAGTCCAAAAGCTTGGAAGTCTAAACCTCTGGTACCAGTGACTAACCCAGATTGGATCCTGAAATGATGACAATGCCCAAGGTACTGCATCCTGGTTACAGACCCAATTCCAAAGTGGTGTCTTTCTGTCCTCATCTAAAGGCCTTCTACATCATTCATCTTCCTCTTCCTCCATAGGACTCTGTGGGCAACTCTGTTCAGAAAGGGACAACTCTTAACTCTTTTGTCAGGTCCGTGGTTATCATCTACCAATCCCTCATTCAAAACCATCCCATTAACTCATCTAGATTAGCTGAGAAGACACACAAAACAATGCAGGCAGTCCTCGACTTACAACAGTTTATCTAGTGACTATTCTAAGTTACGACAGCACTGAGAAAAGTGACCTATGACTCTTTCTCACACTTATGACCATTGCAGCGTCCCCGTGATCATGTGATCAGAATCCAGATACTTGGCAACTGACACATATTTATGACGGTTGCTGTCTCCCAGGATCACGTGGTCACCTTTTGTGGCCTTCTGACATGGAAAGTCAATGGAGAAGCCAGGTTCATTTAACAACCATGTTACTAACGTAGCAATTGCAGTGGTTTGTTTAACAACCGTGGCAAGGAAAGTTGCAAAATGTGGCAAAACTCACTTAACAAATGTCTCACTTAGCAACAGAAATGTTAGGCTCATTTGTGGCCATAAGTCGAGGACTACGTGTACTAAAGCAAAGGAGATCTGCAACTGTTGCTTACTCATTTCATCTCAAGGGTGCTCAGTCTTCCAATCCAGGGGTCCCCAACCCCCGGTCCATGGACCAGCATCCGGCAGCGGCATGCCAGAAACTCGGCCACGCAAACAAGCGAAGCGCCATCTGTGGGATGCAGGCAGCACGCGAAGCCACGCCCCCTCCAGTCCGCTGAAAAACATTTCTCCTCAGAACTGGTCCCTGGTGGCCATTGTTCTAATCAGAAAACGCCCCACACCCCCCTCCAGAAATTCAGAGCCCTATCCGTCTCTCTCCCTTTGACACACACATGCACACTCTCACACATGCAGCAGGCTAAGTTTATCCTTCTCCTAACAGCTGGGAGGTCTCTTGTTACGTTGGCATCCCACTAGAGGAACAATGGGTGGGAGGTAGAGAGCCTGGATTTCTATTCTTTGCTTTGCCGCTGATGCCAATTCTCTTTCCTGCAAGGGCCTCTGAATATAAGCTTTCAACCCACAGCAGGGCAGTGATATATTAGGCAAGAATACTGCTAAAGAAAGCAAACTGCCTCAGACAGTTCTCTTTTTTCTCCCTCTGCATCCTAGCCAGGATTAGACCTCAGTGTCCAATTTTGGACATCGCTAGAGCCAACACACCAAGACACTAATAATATGCTAAAAGCTGTTTATGCAGTTTGCCCTCAAACTCTAGTCCCTGGCCCTAACCCTAACCATTCATTTAGCGACCATTCAAAATTACAGCGGCACTGAAAAAAAACTGATTTACAATCAGTATTGCAATTAACGACTGTCGCAGCATCCCCACGGTCACATGATCAAAATTTGGGCATTTGGCAACCGGCATGTATTTATGATGGTTGCAACATCCCTGGGTCATGTCCAGTTAATATATATATCAATAACTTTAGTATGTGGCATGTAACATTTCATAGCATCCCGTCATATTCTTAGTATGATCTTGTTAATGCTCATCGTCATATTCAAGAGGTGAGTTTCTCACATTATAATGAATTTGAAAGTTACTAAAATACAAGTCTATGTATGATAATCCTTGTTCTTGGCAGGTTTGAACTAGTTTTATCAGACTCTACATTCCTCATGGAGAACTTGCTTTGTTACTTCAAAGAACCAGAAACATTCATCAAAGAAAATTCTAGTTACTGAAAATATTAATCAAACAGCCCGCACACACACACCGCTGCTGCCGCCATCATAATGATGTTCCCACTAGATGTTCATACCTAATGGATGTGCACTGGGTCATGTGATCACCACTCACAACTTTCCCAGCAATTTCTGACAAACAAAGTGAATGGGAGAAGCCAGGTTTGCGTAATGACCGTGTGGATTCCCTCAATAATTGCGACTTAACAACTGTGGCAAAAAAGGATGCAAAAATTAAGCATGACTCCCTTAACAACTGTCTTGATTAGCAGCCAAAATTCTGGTTTTAGGTCAAGAACTACCTGTGTGCATTTCTGTACTTTGCAGTGCTGTTTGTCACTTTCTGAAGAAAAATGGAGAACTATGTGCACAGAATATGTATACATTCATTAACATTTTTATAATAATTCATTATGTCAGTGGTGTTTGCAAAAGCTGGGTCCATTCAACAAATCCTCAAACAAAAGGGTGCATATTTGGAGAAACGTGCACAAAAATATCTCTACATTGCTGAGTTGATCAACATACGAAAGGCAGAAACACCAACATTCATATATCCAGCTATTCCAGTTCTATAGCTATGGGTAGTCCTTGACTTATGACCACAACTGAGCCCAAAAATTCTATTGCTGAGACAGTTGTTAAGTGAATTTTGCCCCGTTTTATGACCTCCCTTGCCACAGTTGTTAAGTGAATCACTGCAGCTATTAAGTTAGTAATACGGTTGTTCAGTGAATCTGGCTTCCCCATTGCCTTGGCTTGTGAGAAGGTTGCAAAGGGGGATTGTGTGACCTCGGGCCCCTGCAACCCTCATAAATTTGTGTCCGTTACCAAACATCTGAATGTTGATCACTGCACTGGTTGTAAGTGCGAAAAAAGGTCACTTTTTTCAGTGCCATTGTAACTGTTGTAAGTTGAGGACTACCTGTTTCTTCCTCTATGGTGGTTTCCAGATGTGTTGAGTCACAACTCCCAGAATTCCCAGCCACACTGACATATCTAGAAATATGTCAACCTAGAAATAAGGAGAAATTTTCTGACAGTGAGAACAATCAACCAATGGAACATCTTGCCTTCAGAAGTTGTGGGAGCTTCATCGCTGGAGGCTTTCAAGAAGAGACTGGACTGTCGTCTGTCAGAAATGGTGGAGGGTCTCCTGCTTTGGGGGGGGGGTTGGACTAGATGATCTACAAGGTCCCTTCCAACTCTATTATTCTATTCTATTCTATTCTACTCTACTCTACTCTACTCTACTCTACTCTACTCTACTCTACTCTACTCTACTCTACTCTACTCTACTCTACTCTACTCTACTCTACTCTACTCTACTCTACTCTATTCTTCCTCTAGACTGTTGCAAAATGAACTTAGCTTTGGATTGCCTTTTTTTCTCTCTTCAGATTAGTCTTGGGAGCCATATGTAATCTATAATCATCATAAATCAATTGTTTATATATAATTCTTATTGAAAGTTTTAAAGAAGAAGATAAAAACCTCCACACACTTATATAAAGAAGAGAAAAAGAAAGAAAAAGAAAGAAAGCAAAAATGTGAGGTCGTAACTGTATAGGTAGTCTTCAACGTACGACCACAATTGAGTCCAAAATTTATGTTGTTATGTTTGTTAAGTGAGTTTTGTCCCATTTTACGATTTTTCCGGCCACATTTGTTAAGTGAATCCCTGCAGTTGTTAAATTAGCAACACGGTCGTTAAATGAAACTCGTTTCCCCGTTGATTCTGCTTGTCAGAAGATTGCAAAAGGGGATCACATGACCCGGAACACTGCAACCGTCATAAATGTGAGTCAGTTGTCAAGCATCCAAATGTAAATCACGTGACTATGGGGATGCTGCAACGGTCATAAGTGTGAAAAAGGGTCATAAGCCACTTTTTTTCAGGGGCATTGTAACTTCGAGCAGTCACTGAGTGAACTGTTGTAAATCGTGGGACTACCTGTATTTTGTATTTAGCTGCCCTAAAAAAAGTTGGAAGTCGTTGCTTTTTTTTTTTTTTTTTGCTTAACCTGCCCACCTTTCCCTTCCTCTTCACCTTCCCCTATTATTTTATTATCTTTGGTTTTCTTTGTATTTTGTAACAAACAGCAGTGAAAACATGAAAATAAAAAGCAGAACTATTAAAACTAGAACCCTACTAAGAACCCAACCTTATTTCTTGCTTAAACAGGGGTAGAAAAATTTGGTAGATATATCCATGTTTAAAAGTAGCAGAACTTTGGATGTTGGAGCATTTGAAAAGGGTTTCCAACAGAGGTGCAGGAGAAGACAACTAACCACCACCCCCTCCCCGCGCCTGCTTCCAAGGCGAACAATCTCAGTTTTCATGAGCTTCTTTTGTTCCTTTACGATCCTGCACATTCTGTCCCGGGAATGCAGGGATCAACCTCACACCCGTTGTCATTTTCCTCTCAACAAATCACAGCATCCCACACAAGGGGTGTGGGGCCAGTGGGGAGGAAGAGAGAGAGGTATCTGGTTACCTCATTATAAGGGCTCCTGACCTGCCACGCTACCCCTGCTCCTGGAGAAGCCAGTACTTGCTCTGAGAGCCAGCGGGATCTTTGACCTTTCTGCTTCCAGGTGAGGATGGAGGGGGGAATGTGGGGACCTATCAATGCCTCTAGGGTGCCTGTGTGGGGTGACATTTGATCTCCATGCTTGGGGTGCAGGAACCTCTACCTAACTGGGAGGAACAGATGCCGGGATGGTTTGGGAAGATGTAACTTTGGACTTGAAAAAAGACAATGTGGGTCTTTATAATAAGCTCAAGACATTGCCTTAGGCTACCTTGGACCACTTCCTTCCTTCCTTTCAGATTTAAGTAGCACCCAGCTGCAGTCTCCATTCCTTCTCCAACAGGTAGCTACTTGGCTGCTCTGTGGTGGGAATGGCACTCTAGCTGAATTTGATTTTAGTGTTCAGTTCTGTCTCTTCTACTCATTAATCTGGATTTTCTGCCATTACTCAACTAAATGTATAGAATGTTTACAATGCAGAATCTATGAAACAGAATGACCAGGCACAGACATTCACCTTCATTTTTCTACCTCTGCCCTTCTAATGTGTACTTATTGTGTAAGATGATTAACAACAGTTAGAGGGAGTGCACATTTAATTAAGAAGAGAGTGAAAGATGATTGGGTTATTTGGTTTAAACGTAAAATCTAACAATATAGGGAATGAAACACAGAAAATAACTGAGTTAGCAGAGCTCTAGGGCAGGGCTTTTCAACCTTTTCACCCATTGTACCACTTTTAGAATATGGCAATATCCGAGTACCACCAGTCGCCTAGCAAGGTGTCAAAAACTTGATGACCCCAAAAGAAGGGAAAAAAGTGATGAAGTACAGGTAGTCCTCAACTTACAATAGTTCGCTTAGTGACTGTTCCACATTATAATGGCACTGAAAAAAGTGAAAAAAAGCCACAGCCGAGCAAGACACCTGCCTGCCCACCTGGCCACGCTCTTTCTCCTGTCCAAGGTTTTCATTGTTGTTCTCATCTGCTGAGAATTGGCAGCAGGGGTGGGATGGGGGGTGTTTGGTTTTTATTCCCCTGTCTGCTGGGTGGTTGCAGCAGGTTTTAGTCATTTCACATGACCCTGGGACACTGTGACTGTCATAAATATGAATCAGTTGCTAAGCATCTGAATGTTAATCACAAGTCCCAGGAGATGCTGCAACATTCCAGCTGATTGGTGCTTCTTCTGGGCTCAGAAGTGCCAGGATCAGCGCCGAGCTCCACCTGGAGCCTGGCGCTGATCCTGGCACTTCCACTGAGCCCTGACAGCCCCAAAGAAGCACTGATCCTGGTGCTTCCGCTGAGCCCTGACAGCCCTGCAGCTCCAGCCATCTCTCGCTCAGGCTTATGCGGTGCTACCACCGGTTCAGCTCATTCCCCTCCCCCGCTACCACCTGTTAGGATGGTTGCGTACCATCTACCCGGTGCTAATGTACCACAAGTGGTACCCATACCACTGGTTGAAAAGCCTTGCTCTAGGGAAACCACCTACCATAAAGTCAAAGAGGAAAATCTTAATAACCTCTTATTAAATTATTAAAATGAAGTGAAAAAATCTGGGGCAGCAGGAAAACAATGCTTGGCACCTGGTGCATATTTCTAAGGAGTATTTTCCATTATATGTTTCCAAGGAATGTGCCACTGAAAAAGCCTTTTCATCATTAACTCACTCAAATATGAAGGCAAGAACTAAGAACACGAACTAGAACTAAGGAGAAATTTCCGGACAGAACAGATAAAATTTCTCCACGATTTAGAGCTGGAATGTCCAACATTGGCAACTTTCAGACTTGGGGACTTCAACTCCCAAAATTCTTCAGCCAGCATGATTAAATACCCCTGATTTAGAAAAAGAGGTCCCTCAAATGTATAGGCGCAATGGCAAGCTTGGAATGTGGCAAGCATATTATGGGCACTCCCAACATGGCTGGCATGAGAGCTGGACAATCCTAAGCAGCTTTACCAGAAGTCAACTGGTACAGGTGTTGCTCTCCAGCTTTTTAGTGGGCAAGATCAAGAAAGAAAGAGCAATGCAGATTTCAGGAATGGATTTTCCATACTCATCTGGGACCAGTTTGAGGAATTTCCCAACCTCATTTATAGGGAGTTCATCAAGACTTGAGTTTCTATCAATGACTTGACATGCTTCTTCCAGACTCCACGCTCCCAAAGGACCTGCCTTCAGTCTCCCATTTTTCCTCTCTCCCTTCTATTGCTTTTACAGCCTCCCCACAGTGTCTCAGCCTAAGATATTTTCCATTATCTCATTTTTCCCCCCTGAGCAAATGGTCTACTTCCACACGAATGCAACCAACCATCATTTGTTTCCCCCTCCCCCACAAAATTCCTCTAGGTCTTCCTGAGATCCAAAGGCATTATCTGAAAAACACATTAAACTTGAGGCTGGTGCTTCAGCTTCCTTCCTTCCTTCCTTCCTTCCTTCCTTCCTTCCTTCCTTCCTTCCTTCCTTCCTTCCTTCCTTCCTTCCACTAGATGTCTCTGTAAATAATAATACCAAGTAGGGTAGTGACTGTGGTACCTCCTAGACTAGAGCATTATGACTGGACATGTTGGAGCACATGGTTGTCCAACTGCAGAGCTGGGCTTTAAATACACATGGATTTAGAAGTTAAAACTAGTGCTTGGATCAAACCCAGAAACAAATGAAGAGCCAGTAAAAACAGAAAAACACTATCATCATATACCTGCAGTTCCTGAGTTCATTTTGCCTAGTGCACTAACTGCAACAGCTAGCCTTCAAAGATTCAGCCTTTTGTATAATGTATCACAGCAATCCCAAAATTCCTTTTGACTGAGCCTGGAGTCAAATGTGTAGCCTCCACATTTGCTGCAGGTGCTTTTCCATTCAATGACAGTCCAGGTCAGTTAAAATGCCTAATATAGTTCACAGCTGAACCTCCTTCTCAAATTCCACCCAAAATCCTAAAATTCCTATCTCCCCCACAAACCTTGTTAGGAATTATGTTCCAAACTGAATTTCTTTGCCTCTTGATTTTCTTTCATTATTGTCCTGGGGACAATCAAACTGAATGACTAAAGTCATTCTGAATATGTACAGAGAAATATCCATGCACAGAAATTAGACACTCTTTGCAGCACAGCTTTTTTTTCCCAAAGTGCAGGATCATTGAAACACATAAAGACATTTTGAGCAATAGTAGCATAATTTCAGAGATTTGTGCTTCATATATAACTTTTTTCTCTGTGCATTTGCCCCATACACACACAAACACACACACACACACACACACACACACACATATGGAAATGAAGTCAACATCACATAACTAATTGAAGAATGAATCTATGCAACATAAGTTCCCACAAGACACAAAAGGTTAATTGTGGGCTTTTTAAATTAGGTTTCAATACGATCGCTCCATTTTTAGCCTAGTTTTCCCTGTTGTTTGAACCCAGTCATGACGTTTTGGAGACTAGGTCACTGTCCATGGGGACTGATTTAAGACACTGATTTTTCTCATAAGAATTGAAGCATTCCCTAGGGCCACTTTGGTGAGATGGGCAGTGTAGAAATGTAATAAATAAATAAATACATCCCTCAATTTTCATATGTGAAGTGTTGAGTGGTCTTAGCATCAGGCTTATCTCCACATATTGATGAAAAGTGTCTATTTACTTAAAGGCTAATAAGGGTCATTCCCAGCTCAGAATGTATAGAATCCCAACTCAGGTTGATTTTTTTTTCTCTCCATACCACCCATGGTTGATTGAATTTTGGCTTTATTGAATTATCCCAATTGTTTAATTTCTCATTACACAATATAAACCATAACTTAAGCATATTGACTGGATTTGACTATAGGCTGAAGCAAAAGCTTACTAATTAGACACCTTGAACAATCTTCTGCCAATGTTAGCCACAGAACTGTAGGACCTAATAGTTGCTATGTGACAGTGGCCCCCAAAGTCCTCTCCATTGCAAGAGGGGAAGTAGCTAGCCTTTCTCAGCATTAATATGATGGCATTGTCGAGGTAATAGCTGGGTTCTCATATACCACAAAGCCAAGTTGTGGTTGATTGATTTGCAGGCAGTAATGCAATATATTAAGGCAGACATGGTATGGCTTGACCTTCTGTGCAGATCTTCCTTTTAAGGTTTCAATGAATCATGATTTTAAAAACAGAAAGTAAATCTGAATGTGATGTATGAAACACTTTGCTCAAAATATGCAGCAAAATGAATTCATGGATTGAAAGCCTATTACACTTGGAAATTAGGGAAGTGATAAAAGCACCATCACAAGGAAATAGCAGGGGGGAAGGAATCAATGGGCCATGTTTCTTCTGTAGTTAGGCAAAAGAGAGCAAGACCTCTCAATCATGGTTTTCATACTTTTTCAGACTGTCGGTTAAAAAAGAGAGACATGAAGTCATAGTAGAAGATTGGCTGAGTTTGAGTGAATTCATTGTTGTTGTTTTGCCCTTTGTTTCTCACTGAACCCCATCAAGTTCTTGTAGAACACTACTCTAGTAAGGATGCAAATCTATGCATTTACAGGAAAAGATGGCCATTGAATTCAATAGGATTTAATTCTCAGCATTGCAGTGTACCTGAATTAGGTTTAAGAGTTGAATTGGATGCCTTCTATTCCCTGAATTGTATAGACACTATAAAGTAGAATCAAATTCTCTTAGTTTTTGGCTAACTTTTCCGAAAGGAAATCAGCAGGAGAGATAATTGCTTACATTTATACATTATGACAATCCAACATATATTTGGATTGTCAGTTCCTTTGCCAGACAAGTAAATAATAATTCAGAGTCTCCACCCCACCCTTAAGTTCAGGAAGAAAATGTATTTAACACTGCATCAGAGAAATGTGACATGATTTTTCAAGGATCCATTTAAGCCCTTACAACTCTACGGTTCTATTACTATTTTAAGAAAAGCCTCCATTACATAGTTCAACTTACTTGGCAAGTTATTGAACCCCATCTTAGGGGTTGACTAAACAGTAGCAGGAGACAATGCTTCTGGATTGGCAAGTTATACAGATGCCACCCCAGCATGGTCAAAGCTATTTAAAGATCTAGCAGAGAGGAAGCAGATTCAAACTGGAAACTGAGAAACAATAGCACTTCCAAAGTATGTCTGACCTTTTACAACAGCTGCTTCCAATGAGAGCACAAAATGCCCCGCCCACTTTGGCTGTGTCAAATGAAGTCCAAAAAGGGGTGTGAGAAGTGTGGAGAAAGATGGCCCCAGCTGCTCTACAAACCCAAGATCTGTAGGATCCTCCCTCAAGGCACTGAGTGAACTTTGCTCAATAGCAGGGCAGATCAGAGTTTGAAGGATGAAGGCACATAGAAGTTTGAGTGGTGGCAAATACAAACTATCACTTAGCTGTCAAAAGACAAATAAGGATAACTTATGACATTTCCTGTGTGAATCCTATCTCGGACAACTCTTGTAAGTTTCAATCCCTGATCAGTTATAAAGCTTTTTGGGTTCACCTTGGACCTTCATCTTTTTTTGGTTTCCACAATGGTAGCTTAATATAAGGCAGGCTCAGTACCTCCCCGACAAACTAAGATGCAAAGTAAATTGGGAGGGGGGAACTTGGACGGATCCTCTTTAAGGAGACTTGGGACACTACAGAAGGGTAGCCAACCAGCAATTTTTCAATTCAATACCATTTAAAAAAAACCCTATTGAATCTAATTTAACTTTAATTTTATTTATATATAACCAATTGGAAAAGGGACAACTTACCATCTAAATGTTTTCCCTGGGGCTTAAATGTACAACATTGGTCCTTTAGTTAGTAGATCTTCCAATATTTCATTCTATTTTTTTACTCTGTGTTGTATTTTGTCCAGCTCCTTAAAGACAACTTTTGTCTTTTTTTAGATGAGGAAATTATATATTGGCTAAATGTTTTTATTATTTTCATTTTCTTGGCTATTAATTATTGACTGTAATTGGGGGCATCCAAGGAAGAGGGTCAGAGAAAGGAAAGATGCAGCAGCTACCAGTATCCATTTGAAGTCCTGTCCTATTTCTATTGTATTGATCTTTTGCCCTGGCCCCAAGACAGCCCTAACCGGAACACTGAAATGCTAAATTCATTCTTCTACTACATTCAGCCCCTATTATACTCAGTCAAAATTTCTTTTGGATGACCCTGCTGCCGAACCCAAAGATTTATGACCCAAAGTTTACATAAGTTGTTCATCATTTGCCTAGGCCAGGGATCTTCAAACTTGGCCCTTTTATGACTTGTAGACTTCAGCTCCCAGAATTCCTCAGCCAGGCACGCTGTCTGAGGAATTCTGAGTTGAAATCCACAAGTCATAAAAGGGCCAAGTTTGAAGACCTCTGGCCTAGGCTATTAAGCTAAATGAGGGCCAACTATTTGTGGCTGGATGCTAGAATTTGAAAATCTAGCTGGAGTGGTTACTTTATGATGGGAACCCAGACAATTAACTCACTAAACTGCAGCCCAGTAAACCATGGATGGATGTGTTGTATGAACATGCCAAAGTACTTAGATAAGTCAATGGTTTTATACTTTCCTGGATAATCATTGCAAATTCAGGCCCTCCTAGTAAAATGTATGTATTCTAAATCTCTTTCTATTTTAATTTTTTTATATTGCTAAAAGTTTTGATATTGTTCAGAAGCTGCTAACTCTAGTACAATAAATAGTGTCTATTCTCTAGGTAGAGTTGTTACATATTATATTGCTATATTATAGAGACACTATATTTTATTTAAAACTTTGTTACGGAGTCATTGATATCTACGATAATTGAATCACACAGACTGGGATGGAGTCTCAATATATTTACACTTGGGATACAATTTACATTACAGTACATACTTCTTTATTCCAATATTAGCTACATTTGTTTGCAATAATTATTTGGTAAAAAGTTTCTTTATGTATATTTTCTTTCTGGTATAAAAAGTGATATTCTTTGCAAGAACAATTTGGAGGCCTCATTACGTGCTTTCGACTTCGCAAAAACCCAGCAGGTCTCTATCATTATAGCAACACATTTAAAAAATGCAGATGTGTTGCACTTCCGTGAGATCCAAATCACTTATTCCAAAGGATTTTCCAAGTATCCACAGGCCTAGGATATAAACTCTTGTCTTGCATTTCTTTGGCTGCAAGGTGAAGACCAAATAGAATGAAAATTTTGCCTGTTTAAAAAAAATAGGCTATTAGTTGGAAGGTGGCCAAGAAAATTAAGCCAGGTTGACAAGCCTTTTAATCTTGTAATGGAACATTGTGTAATTCTGCTAAGTAAACTAAGGGGAACATTTCCACTACATAGCCATCATAGTCTAGTTATTAGAAAGAAATCAGGTTCAAATTTCAACATGGCCACATTACTTGCTGGCTAGCTTTGAGCCAATTCCTATTTTTCTGTCTAATCTACCTCGAACATTTGCTGGCAGGGTAAAAGAGGAAAGCAGTTAAATGGTACCTTCGTTATCAAAATAGGTATTGTTTGAAATAGAAATATGCTAGGCAATACATTCATTTCTATCACAAACATTCTCTCCGATAACGACAACTCTGCTCAGAATCTGCTCTTGAAATGTAATCTTTAATGCAACAAAGAGGGAGCTATTAAGTACAATATCAATGAAATTCTCATTCAATTTAAATAAAATATGCTATTTTTGTTCTGAGTCCGTCCTCATTTTGAACTTTAGCCTCCAACCTGGAACTGTACTAAAAAGCTCAATGTGGCCCCAGGTCCAAAAATGGTTGTGCGCCATTGCTGTAAAGAAAGGGCGAGATATAAATGAAAATAGGGGCAATGGAAGCCTTGTGTGAAAAAAATAGCCCCATTCAGTAAAAAGAAAGGTGGAGTTACATTCCCAGATTCTCTCCTACGAAGCATCCAATTCTATTCTAATAGCCAACCAAAACCTGGTTTCCTCCAGATATACTCGTCTCCTCTTCCCATAAATCTTATGCTCATGTTACAGAATAACAGAATAACAGAGTTGGAAGGGACCTTGGCGGTCTACTAGTCCAACTCCCTGCTCAGGCAGGAAACCCTATACCATCTTGGACAAATGGTTGTCCAATCTCTTCTTAAAAACTTCCAGTGTTGGAGCATTCACCGCTTCTGGAGGTAGGTTATTCCACTGATTAATTGTTCTAACTGTCAGGAAATTTCTCCTTAGTTCTAGGTTGCTTCTCTCCTTGGTTAGTTTCCATCCGTTGCTTCTTGTCCTGCCTTCAGGGGCTTTGGAGAATAGCTTGACTCCCTCTTCTTTGTGGCAGCCCCTGAGATATTGGAACACTGCTATCATGTCCCCCTTAGTCCTTCTCTTCATTAAACTAGACATACCCAATTCCAGCAACTGTTCCTTATATGTTTTAGCCTCCAGCCCCTTAATCATCTTTGTTCCTCTTCTCTAGGTTGGCTAGTTCCTTCATTGGAAAGGACTTGTACTCCCTTTTGAGCAAGCTCAGCAATGGGAGACATTAAAAATAGATTGAGATGGAAACTATTATCTTCCCTAACCTTGTTCCTACACACACAGCCTGCTGTCTTTGATCACAGCCCTTCTTTGTCTGGTTACTGGCTCTGACTACAATCCATACCATAAAAGGCCAAAGGATTCCACATGGGTTTAGAATGAGCTCTCAGTCAGAGCCTAGACTAGAGCAATAGGCACCAGCCTTGGGGGGGGGGGGAGGTTAAGCATGACATTATTAACTATTTCATTATTGCTGTGATTAAGTCTGCTTTAAACTAAGACAATGTGCTTAAAGTGAACATAATAGCAATGCTAAAAATAGAGATGACTGTGATTATTATAATTATAGCAATGAAAGTGGTTTATTAATAGCCTTTCCATAGACATTTGTCAGAGCTAATATCTGAGATTTAATTCCACAATCTTTCTTACCTGCAAAGAAACAAAAAAACCAACAACATTTGGCTTATCTATTTCTTTCTAGATAAAACCTAATAACTTCCACCATGTCTGATGAAGAAGTTGAATATGAGGAGTAAGTAGATCAACATCCAATCCCAAATGTATAATTAAATATGTACTAAGTTTGGGGCATTTTCAAGTACTCCCATATAAATTTTCCTTCTGTGATTTATTAATGACACTCTCTGATGGGATTATTATTGGATTTGGGGATTTTTAGAAGAATTGGGGCATTTGCTTAGTTTACATAAGATGATCCTTCAGAATCAATAATGAGATTCGTATTTTAAAGTGTGCTGACTTGAAACAGCAGCTTTAAACTTTGAAATACGCATTTATTAGTGTTTCACATTGATGAATTGCATATAGATTGTTGATTTGTCCAAAAACACGTGAAGTAGAAACAAAAGCTGAAAAGTTTATTTAATGAAATGACCTTGAAATCAGCTTTACTTGTTCATTTTTTTCCAGCATATATACCCAGCAAAAGTTTTTATAGAATTAAACAAAATTACTTTTTGTTTAAGTAAATTAATTAAGTAAATTAAACAAATTACTTATCACCCAAAACAGGGAAATGTAAGAAAAGAAAGAAAAATATAGTTCAATTTTTTTTACCTCCCTTCCCAAACATTCACTATCATTTCATTTGGCTTCTTATCTATATTCATCTTATTCTGGGGAGCATTGCTAGACGTTGTGCATAGAAGAGAAATATATAGGGCAAGCAGGACTCAACAATTGAACTACAGCTGGTCCGAGACAATTGGGACCAGAATTTCTGTTGCTAAGCAGAGCTATTGTTAAGCAAATTGTGCCTAAATTTACGACTTTTTGCCATAGTTGTTAAGCAAATCACTGCAGTTTTTAAGTTAACCGTCCAGTCATTAAGCTAATCCAGTTTCCCCCATTGACTTTGCTTGGCGAAATTTGGCTGGGAAGGTTGAAAAGGGCAATCGTGCGATCCCAGGACACTGCAGCTGTTATAAATATACGCTGGTTGCCAAGTGCCTCAATTGTGATCATGTGGTGGTAGAAATGCTGCAATGGTTGCAAGTGTGAGGACCGGCTGTTATTTACTTTTTTCAATCCTGTTGTAATATGTTGCACAAAGACCCACATCTGAGCCTTCCCATGTCTCCAACCAGCCTGGAGGACTTCTCTGAAAGGATTAGGAACTCTTAAAACTCTCCACTCTTTACAAAATTGCATTCATAACCTAACTGAGAGGAACTCATACCTATTAAAGTGGTTTCGTATCTATTTCTCTTGATGAGCCGTAGAGGAGCTGTGGTTAAAGTGCAGCATTGCAGGTAAACTCTGCCCACAGCCTGGAGTTCGATCCTGACAGGGCTCAAGCCTTCCATCTTTCGGCGGTTGGTGAAATGAAGACCCAGATAGTTGGGGGCAATATGCAAACAACGCTTCTACATTGTAATAACCAAGAGAGTGCTATAAAGCGCTGTGGGGCAGTATATAAGCCTAAATGCTATTGTTGTGCTAATGCTATTTTAACATTTTTTAATTATCTACAGTCAATGTGCCTACAGTTTTATAAATGAAGGATTTACTCATATTTATCTCCCTTTCTCTCATTCTCTTTGTCTCTTTCTCTGCCAACCGTGATTTCTACTTCCCAGGGAGCAGCAGGAAGGTAAGAAATTTCTGATCCACCCATTATCACTCCCCCAAGGCTAGAAGTAGCTTTTCAGTTTCTTTCTTTTAAAAAAAAAAAAATCATAGTTGTAATAACAGTCTGTTTTTCCTCTGGTTTTCTTAAAGATATAGCAAGTATCAGAAAGCTGTCATTGTTATTAATTTAGACTAATGAATATCCACATGAAGACCAATGGCCCAGTTTACTCACCTCCTTTCATCCTGAAATCCAGCCTTAATATCTCCTTATTTATTTTCCTCCTGGAATTTTTCTCTGTTGCTATATAACAAGGTCAGCTCCTTTTAGAGAAAAGCTTCAGAGTGCTGGCGTCTTAATGGGGTTGGCTGGCCTTAATAAATCCAATGCATAAATAAAAATAAAGCAAAACTGTTGCTGGTTTGTAGGCTTCCATGACAATATTGCTTTTTTTTTCTTTCTACCCCTTTAAAATTTAAAGCATTCTTGCTAGAGCAAAAGAAAAAAGGCAAATCTTTTTTATTTCTTACCCTTTCTTTCTTTCTTTCTTTCTTTCTTTCTTTCTTTCTTTCTTTCTTTATTTATTTATTTATTTATTTATTTATCTATCTATCTATCTATCTATCTAAAGCAGATTTAAATAAATAAATAAACAACTAGACACAAAAATATTTTTTCCGCCATGCCATCACTCTGCTAAACAACTAATTCCCACAACACTGTCTTATGCCCTCGGATATCAAACCATGTAATAGGGCTATATTACTATTATCCTTCTCATCTTCCCTATTACCTATTCCTTTAGCATCTTATGACTATCACTTTTTTGTTTGTACCTCACGATTTATGCTGATTGTTTTTATTTAGTGTCTTATGAATATCACTGAACGCTGTGTCTTATGATTCATGATGATTGTATTATGATTATGATCATGATTTATCACGTGTTGCTGGGATGTACAGTAAGAGCTTATGGACCAGAGACAAATTCCTTGTGTGTCCAATCACACTTGACCAATAAAGAACTCTATTTCTCTGACAGGGAAGAAAATAGTGTAAAAGAAGGGTTCATAACATTTGGGGAACAAGGACCACACTCCCTAAAAGTGGTCAAAACCAGAAAATGAATAAGACCAGGGCAAAAAAATCTAATTTAAGTTAATGTAAAGCTTATTAAAATAAATTAAATATGTTAAATGCAGAGTTTTCCATTGCATCCAAACATTTTCTAGATCTATCACATTGAAAATTAACAGGCAGCTGTGAATTTGGAAAGGTTCCAAGGCCACCCTTGAGATTTTGACAGGTCTCATGCTTAAGCATCTGCCTCTAACCATGTTGATGCCAAAAGGAAGTAATGGGTGTTGTGATGCCTCAATTAAAGCTTTGCTCTTTCATGTTTGCAACATAGTATCAAATTCAAGTAGTTAAAGGGGCAAAGCTTACATCGTGATAAATGTTTCACTTGCAACACACGTTCCCCGTTGGACCGATGTGATCACACGTGATGTTGCAGTTACAGGTAGTCCTGCAAGTTACAAGTAATCCTCAACGTATAACTGCAACTGGGATCAGAATTTCTGTTGCTAAGCAAGGGAGTAATTATGTGAGTTGCATCCAATTTTACAACATCTATAGGGATTCCCAGTCCTCCAGATCATGGGTGTCCCAAAGGTGATTTTTCAAAAGGCAACTGGACTTTCTTTGTTCTTCATTTCCTTGAAAAAAAAGCACCCTTGGACCAATTTTACAATCTTTTTTTGCCACGGTTTCTAAGTGAATCACTGCAATTATTAATTGAATCATGCGGTTCTCGACTAACCCGGTTTCCCGGATTGACTTTGCTTTTTGGAAGCTGACTGGGAAGGTTGCAAATGGTGATCATCTGACCCTGGGATGCTGCAACCATTGTAAATACATAGCAATAGCACTTAGACTCATATACTGCTCCACGGTTGTTTACAGCCCTCTCTGAATGGTTTATAGAGTCAGCCTATTGCCCCCCCCCCAACAATCTGGGTCCTCATTTTACTAACCTCAGAAGGATGATAAAGGCTGAGTCAACCTTGAGCCGGTGAGGATCGAACTCCTGGCACTGGGCAGAGTTAGCCTGCAGTACTACATTCTAACCACTGCGCCACTATGGTTCATATATACCCATTGCCACACACCAAATTTTGAATTTTAACCATGGGGGTGTTGCAACAGTTGTAAGTATGAGGTCATAAGTCACTTTTTTCAGTGATGTTATAGCTTTGAACAGTCGCTAAACAAATGGTTGTAAGTCAAGAACTACCTGTATTATGCCCCTGTGTTAAAATATAGGCTATCATTGGAAATATTAACTATAGCTATTTCCAAATATTTTCCAACTTGTAATTATTAGCAACCTCAAAATACTCCATATTTGTTGATCACCAAATCTCTTCCTCATCTGCTAATTGAAGAACATCTCCCATGTCTGTCTCACTCTCTTTCTCTTTCTTTCATCAAGAAGAGGAACATGCTGCTGGAGAAGAAGAAGAAGAAGAAGGTGAGACAACAATCAGGTCCACAGTTGTGCTTAACCATGGAGTAAACGTCTATGGAGGTTCTCAACCATCCAGATCATGGTTGTCCCATTCATGCCTTAGCAACTGATTCCGGACTCCAACGGAGATAGAGTAAGGCTCATTCTGTCCAACGGGATTACAAGTTCATTGTTAAAGAGGAATAAGACCGTCGTGGTTCTACCCCTTGTAGACAGTCCGAAACAGTGTTTAATAAACCTCTCTTAGGTCACTGACCTTTGTCTCTGAGACCCCTTGCTATTCCTAGTAATTACCCTCACCGTTTAGGATTTGTGGTCTTTTTTTCCTGCCAATTCTCTTTCTTCCTGAAGGGAATGGGACATAGTAAATAAGATCTGGAACATAAGGCTCCATTCCAATGGGACTGACGAGGAATATTTGGAATTACAACAGTCTCCCAGGTTTTTCAGATTGAGGAAGGTTGTAGTATAGTAGGATCCACTACAAATTTTAAAATCCAATATTGTTTTTATGATCTGTAATCCCTCACGTACGTGCTTGAAGCTGTTTGATTCACCCTTGAAACATTTTTCCTTTCTTTTCTTTTCTTTTTTTTTTTTGCTTTTTGCTTTTTGCTTTTCTTTTTCGATTTAACAGATTCTAACATCTGATTATTTTGCAACACGTCTTTCTTCACCTTTTGGTATCCAGAAACAACATCTGAGTGTGCTCTTTGGGTTATTTTGAGCAATCGGGGTTCATTTTGAATAATGCACAACATTTTCAATCTGTGCGGAGCCCAGAAATCTACAAACATTTGTTGTATTCCTTAAGGAATGGGTCCTCTTTTAATGTTTGAGAGTGAGGGAGTCCAAAAATACATTAAGTAAATGTAGAAAGTAAAGCAGTAAAATGACAATATCTCAAAGGGCGAATTAATGCCTTCAATCTGAACAAAGAGAAGAAGCTACTGAATCAATCTTTTTAAAATTCTTCTCTTCTCTGAAGGAGGACAATTTGCTCTTAATGACAGTATTGCACAATCAATGCTGATTGGCTACATTTTGCTGTATGATATTTGATTGGCTGGCATTAATTCAAAGTAAGATGGTCTCAAGTCAAAGCTGCCACCAAGACAGGAGCAGATAAAGGAAGCATGAATTCAGTTTGGGGAAATTTTCAGGCAACATTTCACATACACACACACATACACACTCAGCCACAAATATGTACCCACATTTAAAGGCTCTGCCTTTCCCAGGAATGTGCTTTCCTCAAAAGTCTTTGCTGAGCCAGCTGGTGTGATTTGCTGCTTATGTGATTGTGAGTCCAGCATATGTGAAAGTTTATGCAATTGCGTCCTGAGAATGTTGGGGTAACCTGGGAGGGGGGGGAATCAGTTATGGAAGTTAGTGTGTTTGTTACTTCTATTTTCCTTTTATAATGTGGAATTAGCACAATCATGCTTTTTAATGTTCTGGAAAGCTTTTTCAATTGCCTCAGCACCAGAACATGGCGCCATATTGCCTTGGCCAAATGAATTATGGGCTAACAACCAATGTCCAAAGTTCCTTTATAATATTCTGGTTCCACTAGGGATATGGAAAGGTTTCTTGAAAAGGCAGTCAAGTTTGAAAACAGACAATTTGAAATCTGCAAAGAAACACAAACTTGATTTCTTAAATCAAGGATTCCCAAGGATTGTCAACTTTAAGATGTGTGGACTTCAATTCACAGAATTCCACAGCCAATTCTGGGAGTTGAAGTCCACACGTCTTAAAGTTGACAAGATTGGGAAACCCTATCTTAAATGATAACAGAATCTTCAGACTCCTATAAGCACTTCCTTGCTTCTGCCCCTCCTTCCCCCCCCCCCAGAAAAAAGGTCCCAGCATTTTATCTGAGGCCTTTGGAGTGTAAAAGAACAAAAGGGATGGTCATGGTGGGGAAGAAAATATCCACGATTGCTCCCAGTAAAATCTCTATCCATGATACAATGGATGGCTTTCCTTCCTTCGGCTAATCCATCTTTAAATGAAGTCTTTCCCAACCTGGCGTCCTTGAGATGGATCAGACTCCAGCATTCATCATCTTCAGCTTTTCTGGCTCTTAATTCAATGGGAAGCTTGAATCTGATCCATTTGGGGTGCACCAGTTTGGGGAAAGTGGCCTACAGATGGATTGATCTAACTACCTCTTCCTTTTTCTCCTGGATTTGGTCTCTACCGCTTCCTTCTCTCTTCTTGCTTCCTCCTCTCCCTGCCCAATATTTGTTTTCCAACCTCTTGTCTCTGCGATTTATGTTGTTTGCAGTAGCTGAAGAACCTGACCAGGCTCCTGAGCCAGGTACATTTATCCTTCACTATGTTTACTCCTTCTTGGGAAGGGGGTGGGTGGGGAAAACTCCTTGGGAAGCCAAGATATAATCATTTTCCTCCATTCCATGAATCATGGTCTCAGGTACCGGACAGGCTGGATAGAAGGCACGAGCTGACGGGCTCTCCTTGGCTGATCCAAATTCAGGGTACCATAGTCACAAATTTTAGTGTGATATGCAATTGAAGCAACTTCAAACACTGATTGGTTCTTGACAGTTGAGACCCAAGACTTCCATGCTCTTGGGCAGTGGTTCTCAACCTGTGGGTCGGGACCCCATTTGGGGTCGATCGACCATTTCATGGGGGTCGCCAAGCAAGGCTGTCCGCCATGTTTTTTGTCCACCATTTTTTTCCCCCTTTTCCGGCGGGTGCCTTACCTCCCTTGGGCTGGGCCAGCTGGTGGTTGGCCTGCTCCGTCTCTGCCACTTGCCAGCTATGCCTCAGCCAGCGCAGGGGGTGGAACCACGCATGCGCGGCGCTCCCGGGCAGGGAAAGTCCTCGACTTACGACCAGTTGGGTAGTCCTCGACTTACGACCGGTTTAGTCCTCGACTTACGACCGGTTTAGTCCTCGACTTACGACCGGTTGGGGTCGCGGCATTAAAAAGGTTGAGAACCACTGCTCTTGGGTTTAAAACTGACTTCTTTTACTCCTGACTTTTCTAGAGCTTAACAAAAATCTTGCTTTATACTTCCCATGCTTTGGGCTGGGGGACTATTGGTGGTTGATACTTGTAGTATTCCTGTCCTGGGAAACTTATGGTCCTAATGTACCATATAGTCCTGTATATAATCCCCTTTGCAGATAGGCTGACCTTTGAATTTTTAACCATAACACCGTGAAAAATGTACTACACAGAGATAAGGCAACTCTGAAAATGTTTGCATATTTTAATTTTCATAATTGGCTTATCTGTGGGCAATCTATGGATTAGCCATTTTTCTTGGTATTTTGTTTAAAAATTGAGGATCCACTTATCTATGGAAGGGCTTATACATGAGTATATGCAAGATATATGGGTACTTTTAAAAAATGCTACCATATATAATGATAAACCCATCTATAGTTATGGCAAACCCAATTTTGGTGCGTGTGTGTTTTGGCACCTAAAATTCTCAATTTATTTGTAAGTATATACAGTATCTCCAAGAATAGCCAAGAGACAAACAATAGTGGTCCGCTCTATATAAGCAAGTGATAAGAGAAGGTTATACACCTTCATGTAGGTCTACATCAGGGGTAGTCAACCTTGGCTCTTTTATGACTCGTGGACTTCAATTCCCAGAATTCCTGAGCCAGCTTAGCTGGCTCAGGAATTCTGGGAGTTGAAGTCCACGAGTCATAAAAGAGCCAAGGTTGACTACCCCTGGTCTACATAGTGGATTGGGCAGCATCTTTAGTGCTCCCTAGATAAGCACCTCCCTGTAAGTAAAAAGCTTGCATACCAGGAAAAAAATCTAGTTTAATTCTATATAAGGGGTCATTGCTTGAAATAAGAACTAACAAAATCCATAATGTGCTAATTTATTTGCCATTGCTAGTGGCCTCTAGGGAAAGTTCCTCATATAGAAAGTAGCACTGGAGGCAGAGTGGAGAATGGGACTTGAAGAAATGGACGTAGGGGTGAATGAATTCACAGTGGTAAAAGAAAGTTGTAAAGCGTTGAATGGATTTGAAATGACATTCCTCTCCGCCATCTTATTTCCTTCATCTGCCCATTCTAAAGCCATTGGCTTCTTGGCCTTGTCCACCAAAAATCCACTCACTGCTCTTACTCCATCTCCTCCAAGGTACAGGTAGTCCTCGACTTATAACCACAATTGAGCCCAAAATTTCCAGTACTAAGCAAGACAGTTGTTAAATGACTTTTGCCCCATTTTACCACCTTTCTTGCCACAATTCTTAAGTGAATCACTGCAGTTGTTAAATGAATCTGGCTTCCCCATTGACTTTGCTTGACAGAAGGTCACGAAAGGTCATCACGTGACCCCACGTTACTGCAACCATCATAAATATATTCCAGCTGCCAAGTGTCTGAATTTTGATTACGTGACAAAGGGGGTGTTGCAACGGTTGCGTGAAAAATGGTCACAAGTCACTTTTTTCAGTGCTGTTGTAACTTTAAGTGGTCATTAAAAGAATGGTTGTAAGTCAAGGACTACCTGTATTTCCTCCTCCCACCCATCCACATCCCCAAAAGAAAAGGATTTATGCAGGTTTCTAAAAGAACAGGCCTGGCAGATATATTTTATAGAGATACATCTGTGCTCCTCTGATGCTGTCTGTGTGCTATGTATGTTCTGGGTACATGCATGTAGTGTGTAGCAGTGTGATCTCGCTATGTATCTATATATCTGAGAACATGCATTACCCTCCCATGTCTATAAGGGAAGCAACATATCGAAGCCCAAGTGGTGGCAGTAGATATTTTTCAGTACCTATAGACATGGCTGTGATCAAACCAATGTCAGATCATGAAAACTGTATTTTGTTTGGTACCTATCTATCTCCATGTAGTAACTTCTGGGGTTTGGGTTAGATTTACAGCTCATCTCTAGGCTCAGTTTTCAAACCACTTTTGGGGACAGAGGAGGGAGCTTTAGGCGAAGAGAGGTTAAATACCAGTAGCAATTTAAACGGCAGAACAATTTCCCTTTAAGTAAGCAGCCCTATAGAAGGCCAATGATGATGACAATTTTGATCTCTCCGGTTGCATCAAACTATAATTTCCAGCAACCCTCACCACTGTCCTGGCTTACTTGGGTTTTAGGACAACTTGTCAGGGCCATCTTGCCAAGGCCATCTTGCCACCGGACAACTCGCTGTGGCCAATTCACTTCAGGACAACCCACCATGGGACAATTCAACGCTGTATTAATTGTTTCATTCAGTTACTTTTGTTACTGGTAACCACGTTTTTGTCAAAATTATTGTAACGCTTGTATTTCTGGGTTGACATTTATTTTTATTTTATTATTATTGGCCATGGCTCCATTGAAATTAATATAACTTTTGTATTTGTTGAAATGTCTCATGGCGAATTGGCTGTGGGTGTGTGGGCTGCAGTTAGTTGGTTGCGGTGAGTTGGCGGTGTCACGTTGTCCTATTCGGACTTACTGGTGTTGCTGCAACAATTGGAAGATGATAGGTTGTCCACCCCAGCACTGGTCAAAATACTGGGTGCCCAGATTAGAAGCCCAGCAGATGATGACAATAATGTGAAGACTGCCTATCCAGCCCAGGTATAAAACACATCTCAGCAGTCACCAGAACACCCCTACGATTCAGACCAATGCAGAAAAGTCACTTTATCAAAATACAGGTCTAGCTAGGAAAATTCAACATCACCAGTCACTTAACTGGCCTCTTGTTACGAATGTGTAGAAATGAATGCCATCCCTTGTTAAGGTTATGCATAATTCAGTTTCCTGCATCACCTCTGACAAGTCTTTCGCAATCCAAAGTTTTCTTCTTTCTCTGCATCTAATAATTGTCTTTCTATCTTCTGTTTCTCACAGAGGAAGAACGTCCCAGACCAAGGTAAGAAGGGGGAAGAGTAAGCGGTTACACTCCATTAGACTTGCAATCATTTTTCTCCACCTTTCTCAGCTCCTGTGTCTTTCTACAGTGGAATCCCATTTTTCCTCTGTGGTGTTATCTTACAATCAGAAGTTGTGATTACAGCACTTGCAACCATTTGTTACAACGGTGATCCCATGACTCTGGAACAGCTGCAACTGGCATAAATACATGCCAGTTGCCAGGCACCTGAATTTTGATCACATGACCATGGGGATACTGCAACGGTCCTGAGTGTGAACAATGGTCACAAATTACTTTTTTTCTGCACTCTTGTAACTTCAGATGGCCGCTAAACAAATGGTTGCTAAGCTGAAGACCACCTGTAATAAGCATAGTTGTATCCATTTTGTAAAACCTATCTTGATTGTGTTCAATATAATTCAACTTGTCTTAGTTCTGTTCACCAATCAATATAATACAATTGTTGAGAAAGAATTTATTTAAAGATTTTATAGTTGGGGAGGTGGGATTGATACCCAAAAGAACACTTCAGTTTAACAATATTCTTCTTTCTTGGTCTGTGCTCTCCCAAACAAAGGCCAATGGTTCCACAGTTAGCTCCTCCAAAAATCCCCGAGGGAGAGAGAGTGGATTTTGATGTGAGTATTTTCTTAATCATTCATAATCTTTTTTACATGAGTTTGTGTGCTTATGGGCATTCTCCATAGTCCTTCATATCTACAACTATTGCCAATGAACGTCATTCTTTCAGATGGAGTAGTTTGGTAAACATAAACAGGCAGCAATGTCCTTCAGAGATATTAGAACGGCATACTTTTCACTATTTATAATCTCTTTTTCTTTCTGATAATGGTAAACAGGACATCCACCGCAAGCGTATGGAGAAAGACCTCCTGGAACTGCAAACTCTCATTGACGTACACTTTGAGCAGAGGAAAAAAGAAGAGGAAGAACTTGTGGGCCTCATGTCAAGGATTGTGAGTTCTAGCCAGCACAGTTTTGTGTGTAGCTTGATGCTAAAGTGGTGGCCACGTTATCCTTTTACATATCTGTTTGACTTAGTTCATTTTTCTGGGCTGCCTACCACTAGATAAAATTCTGAATGGGTTCTTGGCAGTTGGCAAATATTTCAAGGAGTAAGCAAAAGAAATCCCAAGACCGGTCTTCCAGAGCTTCCTGTCTTGTCTAGAGACCATGCTTGACTGGAGGATTCTGGGAGTTGAAGTCCACTTATCTTAAAGTTGCCAAGGTTGGGAAACACTGCCTTAAAATATGTCAGACAGATAGGCAGACACAAACTGTATCAGTATTATCCAAATTGTGAAAAGATTTTGCATAATATCATAATATTCCCTCCTTGCAAATCATCCCTGTTTCCACCATATCTATGCTCCAATTCATACACTGTCTTTTGTTCTTTAAATTCATCTTTTTTGTTATAAATATGAAATCATTCTGTCCAGCCATGACTTTCTCAGTCTTCCCATTTTTTTAAAATCTATTTGCTGTTCTTTCATGTACTTGGTTTGCAATCTGAATCTCATTCATTGTCTTTATGTGACCAAACCACATCAGTACAGTTCTTTCATATTCATTTTTTTCTGTACTAATATGGACTGGATATTTTTCTGTCCAGTCCACATTAATTCAGCACCTATTCATTCTTCACTTTACTTCTTGTTCTACTTCACATGCCTCTTAATAACTCCATGCCAGCTTTCTTTTCTACTTCTCCTGATATGTTCACCTTGCACTTCCATGTAAAAAAGTGGAAGAAGCACCTTCCACTTTTTTGAAGCTTGAGAAATATGCACAGCTCACACAGATCATGTATCATCCATTATCATCCATTATTCTTTGACCAGGGTTTGTACATCTTTCAATTTCTCTATCCATACTTTTCTTGAATAAAAGCTTAATCCTGCCTACGTACTCCAGTTTTTCATCATTTATGTAAAATTTGCAATTGTTTACTGTAATTTCCTTGTCAAATACAACTACAGTACCTTGCTCTTTCATACATGAATATTCACATCTACACTCTCAGGCCAAATATATATGTTACAGAATTATATACATACAAAAGTACAGGTAGTCCTTGATTTATGACCACAGCCGAGACTAGAATTTTGGTTACGAAATGATGTGGTCATTAAGCGAGTCATTACATGACCAGACTTGACTTGACTACCATTTTAATCGCAGTTGTTAAGCAAATCTTATGTTGTTAAGTGAATCATGCAGTTGTTAAGCAACTTGGGTTCCCCAATTGACTTTGCATTTTGGAAGGAAGCTGGAGAGGTGTCAAATCACGACCATGTGACCAGAAGATGCTGCAAACTTCATAAATGGGTGCAATTCAGTGCTAAGCACCTGAATTGTGATCACACCATCACAGGGATGATGCTATGGTCATAACTTCGAGGATGGGTAATAATAACTCACTTTTTATAAGACCATCGTAACTTCGTAGTCCATACAGTCTGACCCCACCATGGTTCTGCAAAGCCCTGAGGACTTGGCTCTTTCAGCAGGCCCCGGGGCAGGGCGGTGTAATGGCCTGCTGGACCAGTCCTTGAAAGGGGAGGAGGAAGCAGAACATAGAACATAAACTCATAGGGCTGGAAGGGATATCAGAGGTCTTCTAGTCCAACCCCTTGCTCAAGGCAGGTGACTTTATACCATCCTGGTCAAATGGTTGTCCAGTCTATTTTTGAAAACCTCCAGTGATGGAGCATCCACAAGCTATTCCACTGATTAACTGTTCTCACTGTCAGAACATTTCTCCTTACTTCTCTTTAACAAGCTTCCCCCCATGGCTTCTTGTCCAGCCCTCTGATGCTCTGGAGAATAAGTCAATCCCCTCTTCTCTGTGACAGTAGCAGCATTCTTCCAAGCACTGGAAGACAGTTATCATCTCTCCCCTTAATCCTTCTCTTCGATAGGCTTAAAGCCAAGATAGAGGCAAGGGCATCTAGGGATGATAGTCCTGGAGACTGTGATTCCAGGAGTGTTGAAGCTTCTACTCTGGTTGAAGCTGATCCAGCAAGCCCCCAGGACTCCTTGTCTGCCCCCTTTAGGCTTTGAAGACTAACCAATCGGTTCCAAATGAAGATAGGCATCTAGAACAGAATGGGACAATTCAGTGCCACAATAATGTCGCTCCTACTTAACCCCAGCATCCCCAGCACAGCTGTGCGACCCCCTGGAGTTCCTCCATGGCTGGCCCTCCATGGACACATAAGCACGGCACACACACACACACACACACCCTGCCAAATGTGCCTCTATCCCGGCTGTGTTTGCACATCACGTATTGCATTTGCATTAAAGAAACCAAATATTGGCAGACAGATTGAACGGAAGGCACATTAATTTATGCAAGAAGCAGCCTTGTGGCACCTTAAAAGCTAACAAAGCTATTGCTACATGAATTATAATCTCAGCCTAATTCCTTTATTTATTTAACCTTGTAGGCTACAGGATCTGCCAGGGTGAGGTCAGCTTTTATGTTTTCCGTGTTTGAGTCAACGTTGAGATCCGGCATCCACGTGGACATGGCCAACTTTTTTGGCAAGGTTTTCAGAGGAGGCTTGCTGTCGCCTTCTCCCTAGGGCAGGGGTAGGCAACCTTGGCTCTTTTATGACTCGAGGACTTCAACTCCCAGAATTCCTGAGCCAGTGGATCCTCTCCATTGGATCCTCTCACCCTTCTTAACCTTCCATCCATTATTCGCAGCAGCCCACTGCAAACTTCCTAACTCCTTCCTTCCTAACTAGCTCCATTCTTTCTACTTCCTTTTCCTATCTGGTCTCTCCAGAATCCAGCCCGATCTTCCTCCTTTCTCCTCCCCTGTGGCTGGTTCATTTCCAGCTCTTGTTATGTCACCAATACCCCTATTTCGGTTGCCTGTTGCCATTGTTTCAATCTTCCCTTTGACCAGACTTTCCTTCTTCTCTTCCTCCATCTTTGGCTAGGCAGCACGGAGTACTTTAAAGCAAGTTAGTCAACCAATCAGAATAGTGCTGGAAGGGACCTTGGAGGTCTTCCAGTCCAACCCCCTGCTCAAGCAGGAGACCCTACCATTTCAGACAGGTCCAGTCTCTTCTTAAAAACCTCCAGTGATGAAGCACCCACAACATCTGAAGACAAGCTTGTTCCACTGATTAATTGTTCTCACTGTTAGGAACTTTCTCTTTAATTCCACATTGCTTCTCTCCTTGATTAGTTTCCATTCATTGTTTCTTTTCTTGCCTTCTGGTGCTTTGGAAAATAAGCCCCCCCCTCTCTTCTTTGGGGCAGCCCCTCAAATACTGGAATACTGCTATCATGTCCCCCTTAGTCCTTCTTTTCTCTAGACTGGCCATACCCAATTCCTGCAACCGCTCTTCGTACGTTTTGTCTCCAGGCCCTTAATCATCTTAGTTGTTCTTCTTTGCACTTTTTCCAAAGTCTCAACATCTTTTTTGCAAGGGGGTGACCAAAACTGGATGCAGTATTCCAGGTGTGGTCTTACTAAGGATTTATAAAGTGGTACTAATACTTCATGTGATTTTGTGACCATCAATTTCCCAGCTAGCTTCTTTATTTAAAGTAGGGCTAAGCACTTGGGGGTTTCTCCCATTCCTAATCCAGGGCTTGAACTGCTACACCAAACGGCTCAATTACTGGCAAGCCCAAGGGTCCATACAGTCCAACTCCGGAGGGGCCCTTAAATCAGGGGTAGGCAACTCCCAGAATTCCTGAGCCAGCCATGGGGAAAGGGAGAGGTTTCCATGCTGGTTCAGGAATTCTGGGAGTTGAAGTCCACGAGTCATTAAAAGAGCCAAGGTTGCCTACCCCTGCCCTAAGTGAACCAGACTGCACATCACTGAACTTGGTGCTTGTCTGTCTCTTTCCTGGTGCCATTGTTCTTTGAATGCATTGCTAGTGGGAGGAAAGCTTTCTATAGGTTTATAATAGATGGCCTTGTATTATTATCTCTAGTTTTATCCTGGTGGGGTTTTTTTTTGGGGGGGGGGGGGGTTGAGGGGGTTGTGCATTTGGGTAAGTTTTTTATAGTTTCATTTACATGAAACCTTTTTTAGAATATATTTTAGGTTGATTTGTGATTTCAAAGCAGCAGCATTGACTTTTGGCAACTGCCTGGACTAGTCCTTGCACTTTTCTTAGAATCATTTTTTTTTTCAAAAGAGGTTTGCCATTGCCTCCTTCCTAGAATTGAGAGAGAATGACTGGCCCAAAGTCACTCAACTGACTTTCTGTTTAAGGCAGGATTAGAACTCACAGCCTCCTGGTTTCCAGCCAGGTGCCTTCACCTCTGCACTAAAATGGCTCATCCTTTACAGTTTAGCCTCCATTTATTTTCTTCCATTTATACTCGGCTTGTATACAGGTACTCCTCGACTTACGACCACAATTGGGCCCAAACTTTCTATTGTTAGGTGAAAGATTTGTCAAGTGAGTTTTGCCCTACTTTGCGACCTTTCTTGCCACAGTGGTTAAGTGAATCACTGCAGTTTAGTAACCAGTTTGTTAAGTGAATCTGGCTTCCCCACTGACTTGGCTAGTGAGGAGGTTGCATGCACTTTTCCGTGCTGTTGTAACTTTGAACGGTCACTAAACGAACTGTTGTAAGTTGAGGACTACCTCTATTACCCGATTAATTTCCTATTTTGGTTTTTTTTTCTATTGTAATTTTCCATCATCTCTGCCAACTATAATAAGTAGAACTGTCTTTGTAACTGCCTTCCCACTCAGGGAAGTTGGGAACAGGCAAATATAATTTGACTTCTAACACTCAGTCTAAAACTGGACCTGCACAGTCTGAATAAATCATTCATTGAAAATTTTCCAAGGGAACAAAATGTTGCTCTTCACTGCCACCTGGTGGCTGATTAGGCACCATGATGCAAGTTGACTCCAAAAGATAAGATACGGTTAGTCCTCGGCTTGCAACCACAACTGGGACCAGAATTTCTGTTGCTAAGCAAGTTGGTTGTTAAGTGAGCCGTGACCGATTTTACAACTTTTTTGGATGGTTGTTAAGCAAATCAATGCAATTATTAAGTGAATCACATACAGGTAGTCCTTAGGACCACAATTGAGCCCAAATTTTCTGTTGTTAAGGGAAACATTTGTTAAGAGAGTTTTACCCCATTTTATGACCTTTCTTGCAATAGTTGTTAAGTGAATCACTGCAGTTGATAAATCATGGTTGTTAAGTGAATCTGGCTTCCCTACTGACTCTGCTTATCAGAAGGTTGCAAAAGGGGATCACATGACCCTGAGACACTGCAACCGTCATAAGTATGAATCAGTTGCCAAGTGTCCGAATTTTGATCACTGGACTATGGGGATGCTGTAAAGGTCATAACTGTGAAAAATGGTCATAAATAACATTTTTCAGTGCTGTTTGTAACTTTGAACGGTCACTAAACGAACTGCCGTAAGTCAAGGACTATCTATAGTCATTAAGCGAATCCAGCTTCTTCCGTTGGCTTTGCTTTCAGAAGCCAGCTGGGAAAGGTCGCAAACAGCCATCCTATGACCTCAAAACATTGCAACCGCCGTAAATTTTGATCACATGGCCATGAGGAGGTTGCATTGGTCATAAGTGTGAGGAACAGTCAGAAGTCACTTTTTCCAATGCCATTGTATTTTCAAATGGCTGCTGAACAAATGGTTGTAAATCAAGGACTATCCGTAGTTGCATTCCCGGATAATTAAGTATAATCATTCCTGAAATTATGGGGTGAGCAAAACCTGGATTTATTTGGAATTACATTTCTCAGATAGAAGTCTCCAAAAACCAAAAAGCATATGTCCAGTGGCATGTTGTGAAGCATGTCTTTTGATGCCAGAAAACCTAGATGTGAGAAATTCTCAAATATAGATGATTATTTAATAACTGGTCACTTAGCGACCATTTGAAGTTACAATAGACTTCCCAAAAGTTATTTATGACCTGGTTTCAGATTTCTGATAGTTGTACACCCCCATGTGGTCACATTACTCAGTGGTGAGATTCAAATATGAGAACAACCGGTTCTCTGTGTGGATGCCGCTTCTGGAAGTCCATTCTGGGCCTGGGCAACAAAAAATTAGCTACCGGTTCTGCCGAAGTGGTGCGAATCGGCTGAATCCCACCACTGACATTACCCCATTTTGACCACTAGGACACTGATTCAGTTTTACAACCATTTGCAGCATTCTACGATCACATGACCATGATTTGTAAGATTTCCCCCCCCCCCCCAGTTTCTGGCCTCTTCGGTCACTTTCCCGCCAAAAATGCTCCTAGAAATACACTGATTCATTTAACGACTACAACATTTGCTTAATGACGAACACATTCACTTAAAGAACCTAACATTCAATTAATGATCACCGCAAAACATCCTAACATTGAGTTCAATCACGTAGGTGCCTTGACTTATGACCCATCGTGACAGACATTCCAGGCTCCATTACAGTCTTAAGTGGACGACCGCCTGTACATAGCGTGCTTTCATGTGCCAATAGAGTCCCGCCATTTTCTGAAAGGAAGGGAGTGGGGAAAATATCCTCTTGCCCTTGGCTGAAATTGGCTTTGGTGAATTCACCTGACTGAATGCCACAGAGTCCGAGTCATCGTTTGTGTCCTTTGACAGGAACATCGTAGGGCAGAGCGTGCCGAACAACAACGAGTCCGCACTGAGAAAGAACGGGAGCGGCAGGCCAAGCTTGCTGTAAGTATCATAATCTTTTAGGACAAGGGTCGTCAAATGTGACCCTTTTATAACTTGTGGACTTCAACTCCCAGAATTCCTCAGCCAGTGTGCCTGGCTGAGGAATTCTGGGAATTGAAGTCCACAAGTCATAAAAGGGCCAAGTTTGAAGAGCCCTGTTTTAAGATGAAGCAGGAGAGAGTATAAAACTGTTGACGATGCACTGATGATGTCACCTAGTTGGGTAATGAGAGGTCTGCAAGCAAACAATCAAGCTCAGAGAACACCAAGAACTCCACAGTATAAAACCTTTGAAATCTCAGCAGGTAGTAAGGCATTAAATTTATTAATTTAGGCTCTTCATTTTCAGCTTCCTTTTAAACCAACTAAGTATATTTGGTGATCAATAAGTGAGAAACTGCAATTTGACTCTGAATCACATGAGAAGTCAACATTGTGATCTAACTGAAGTCTGAAAATAGCCAGGAAGATGTTTTATTGGAACGTCTGTGCTAAAACAAGGAATTAACACTTTAAATTGGTTGATTTTTAGTAATTATTTTAAAGATTTCGAAAGATTGTCTTCTGAGTTTGAATTGCCTTCAATACATGCTTGACAATGTAATGCAAACGTATTAACTAAACAGTATGCTTAGCAAACTCGGAGGTATCTGTAATTTTAAGTTCTTTAGAACCGCCATCCCCAAACTTTATGGCTTGATGGCCTGGAGAATCAAACCTCCAGTGCCCTGGAGAATCAAACCTAAAATCTGGCAAAAATTCTAACAAGCGGCCTCACTATTCCGTTATCGATATTTTTATTCACACTATTTACAATGGGTTTTTTTTTAAAAAAAAAGATGGAGTCAGCAAGAGAGAAGGTACAAATTTTAGCATATGAGACCTTTCACTGAGCGAAGGGGAGAAACACAATCTGAAAGCTAACTTAGGAGCATTCCCTAGTATTCGGCTGGCAGTGGAGGTCTCTTGAATGGAAGCTACACATTTGAGTGGGTTCTTAGTGGCCCAATCTGTTTTGGTTTTCCTACAGTGCATAATGCTGCACTAAATGCATTGTGAGAAATCTGTTGTTTTGAATGGCTCTAGGGCCACAGCAGCTGTTTAGCGGTGCCATATGTTGGAGACAGCCTTAAAATTGGTTGCTACAGTTTTACTTTGTCATTTTTGTGTAGGGCCAATCATTTTTATTTTGGAAGGAAGGAAGAAAGGAGTCTGTCCCCACAGACATCTCTATCACACCTGTATGTCTACTTGCACGCCCTTCTCTGCACTCAAAAATATATGAAAACATTCATGTGCTCCAATCTCTGTGAATCTGGGCATTTTGTATATCAATTTACAGAGCTAAAATTCTTCAAACATTCATAACCAGACAACAATAGTTGAATATTCTTGGTGGCAACATTTCAAAACAAGAGCCCCAGTTGGCTTTTCAATGTCCTGTTACAATCTGGTAACTGAGATAAGACTTAAAAAATGGAAAAGAGCAGGAGAATATATAATTTTAATTTAAATGTAATTAAACCAATGAAATACAATTCAGTGAGTATGATTACTATTGGTATCTTAAACCATTCCCCCATCTGCTGGGTTAAGACTGGCCCATTTGCTGACAATTTAAGGAAAGTTTTGGAAGGCCACACTAAAGATTCTTGGAAATCCTCGCACAGCCTGGAGTCTCCATAGTTTTCTGTCTGATAAAGAAGGGGCACGCTGGGGATTCCTCCCAAGAGGTAGCAGGGATAATGTTCTCCATGGTGTCCTCCTTTGCAGGAAGAAAAGATGAGGAAAGAGGAAGAAGAGGCCAAGAAAAGAGCTGAAGATGACGCTAAGAAGAAGAAAGTGCTCTCCAACATGGGAGCTCACTTTGGTGGATACCTGATCAAGGTAAGCTTGTGGTGGCTTCACTTGGGAGGGGAACCTCAATTTCATTTTATTCTTTCAGAAGGAGGCATCAAGATGAAGCTGCACGTGAACCCTTTACTGCAAAATATAATCCCATAAAAATGTTCTGTCTGTTATGGTGGGCGTAATCAAATGGTTTTGATTTGATAGATGATACAATGGGGAGTAGAACCCTGATCTTATTCTCCTGGTGCCCAACAAAAATGTAATGCAACGTAATGTATATTATAATAGTGTCTAAGAAGTAAACTACCATTTCAAGAAATGGCAAAGGTACTTCTGAGATCTTATGTACTAAGGCTACTCTGGCATGAGCTTATGAGAGAACGTCAACATGACATAGTATAGGGGGTACTCAATAGTAGTAACTGTGAGAGGGATCTCAGAGTCCTAGTGGACAATCATTTAAATGTGAGCCAGCAGTGTGCTGCAGCTGCCAAAAAAGCCAGCACAGTGCTAGGCTGCATTAATAGAGGGATAGAATCAAGATCACGTGAAGTATTAATACCACTTTACAACGCCTTGGTAAGGCCACACTTGGACTACTGCATCCAGTTTTGGTCACCACGATGTAAAAAAGATGTTGAGACTCTAGAAAGTACAGAGAAGAGCAACAAAGATGATTAGGGGACTGGAGGCTAAAACATATAAGGAACGGCTGCTGGAATTGGGTGTGTCTAGTTTAATGAAGAGAAGGATGAGGGGGGACATGATAGCAGTGTTCCAATATCTCAGAGGCTGTCACAAAGAAGAGGGAATCAACCGATTCTCCAAAGTACCTGAAGGCAGGACAAGAAGCAACGGATGGAAACTAATCAAGGAGAGAAGCAACCTAGAACTAAGGAGAAATTTCCTGACAGAACAATTAATCAGTGGAACAACCTGCCTCCAGACGTTGTGGGTGTTCCAACACTGGAAGTTTTTAAGAAGAGATTGGACAATCATTTGACTGAAATGGTACAGGGTTTCCTGCTTGAGCAGAGAGTTGGACTAGAAGACCTCCAAAGTCCCTTCCAACTCTTGTTACTCTGTTATTTAATTTTTCAGGCAGAGCAAAAACGTGGAAAGCGGCAGACTGGCCGAGAAATGAAGATCCGGATCTTAACAGAGCGACGAAAAACTTTGAACATAGAGAACCTAAGCGAGCAACAGCTGAGGTGGGACCCAGAGGAGAACTCTTGTGTGATTGCTTTCCTAGGGTGGGGTGGGTAGGAGATCTAGGCTGTAGGCTGCTGTGGCATAACAGAGGATCACATTTTCCTGTGTCTCCAGGGAAAAGGCTAAGGAGCTCCATGATTGGATCCATCATTTAGAATCAGAGAAGTTTGATCTGATGGAGAAACTCAGACGTCAAAAATACGAGGTAAGAAGACAGCGGGTTGGGGGGGGGTGGGTGGGATGATGAAAGCAGTTTTGGCCTCCTCCAGTTTTGGAGAAGCTGGTCGATCTGAAGCAACATATTTCAGAAGGGCATCATGAAATGCTAGAAAGTTATAAGTTTCTCCCACGTTAATAGAATTTCTTGGTAGAGAAGGGAAATCTTTCTCATCTTTTAATTTCTACCTTTCTCCGATGCTGCATCTTCTAGATTCAATGTTTTGGGCCTCTTAATCCTAATGTAAAATTTCATTAATCATTCTTAAAGAGTGATTAATCACACCCTTCTGGTATCCTGATATAAATATCCCAAATATTTAAGATATTTGTTCCTTTTAAAAATCTTCTTTTTTGGTGCTGGTATATATGTAATGAAATTTTGAAATGGTAAGAAGTTTCAGAGATGTCACTTCTTTCCCTGTAATCCCTTTCCATGGAATAAAGTAACCGGAGCGTTTCTAGGATAAAAGGTTGTACAGGTAGTCCTCAACGAACAATCACAATTGAGCCCAAAATTTCTACTGCTAAGCCAGATAGTTGTTAAGTGAGTTTTGCCCCATTTTATGACCTTTCTTGCCATTGGTGTCAAGTGAATTACTGCAGTTGTTAAATTAATTAACATGGTTGTTAAGTGAATCTGACTTCCCCATTGACTTTATTTGTCAGAAGATCACAAAAGGTGATCACACGACTTTGGCACACTACAACGGTCATAAATATGAATCAGTTGCCCAGCATCTGAATTTTAAGCATGTGACCAGGCGATGCTGCAATGGTCATAAGTAGGAAAAATAGTCATAAGTCTCGGGTTTTTATGCTGTTGTAAGTTTGAATGGTCACTAAAAAACTGGTTGTAAGTCAAGGATTACCTGTATACAGAAAGACACGGCCTGTTGGAGAACAGAGCACGTGGAATAAGGAACTGTTTTAGAAAATCAAAAGAGAGTCTAAATACAAGTAGTTACAATAGTTCATTTAGTGACCATTCAAAGTTACAACTGCCCTGAAAAAAGTGACTTATGACCATTTTTCACACTTGTGATCATTGCTTTATTCCCATGGTTACGTGATCAAAATTCAGATACTCGGCAACTGACTCATATTTATGATGGTCACAGTGTCCTGGGATCATTTGTAACTTTCTAGCAAGCAAAGTCATTGGGTAACCAGATCAACTTAACAATCATGTTATTAACTTAATGATTTTAGGGATTCATTTAACAACTGTGACAAGAAAGGTTGTAAAATGGGGCACAACTCATTTAGCAAAGGTTTTGTCAATGCTGCTAACATCGGATGTTCTTGCTTTAACAATATACGAAGATGCAGCCATTTTCTCTTTAACCTGTTTGTTACTTTTAGAGTTAGAATTAGATGATGCTGGGGAGAGAGGGAAGAACGTGTATGGGGATTAGACAGCCATAACAACATCGCAGTAGAGTATTCTTCAACGTTGTTTGAAATAAGAGATGATAAGGAATGGCCAGTTATAGAACTGGAGGGAAGGTTTGCATTTCAAACTAATTGGAGAATGTGATTTATGACAGTTAATTGAAGGAGGGAATTGTGCTTTGATACTATGTGTTTAGGGGAGGGAAATTCAGATTTTGGCTTCGACCATGTACGTGGCTGATGCCATATTATTTGAATAAAGATTCTTTAAGGTAAATAATGCCTCAAAGTTCTTTGAAGAGTAACATTAGGTTTCACTTAACACCAGAAATTTGTTGTTGTGGGCTCAATTGTGGTCATAACTCTAGGATTACTTGTACTACTCTCTGTTGTATGTCAAGGCTACAATCAAGACCACCATCGTCCATGTGCTAGAACAGTGGTTCTCAACCTTTTTAATGCCGTGACCCCAACCGTAAGTCGAGGACTACCCAACCGGTTGTAAGTCGAGGACTTTCCCTGTCCGGGAGCGCCACGCACGCATGTTTCCGCCCCCTGCGCCGGCCGAGGCGTAGCTGGCAAGCGGCAGAGACGGAGCAGGCCGACCACCAGCTGGCCCAGCCCAAGGCACCCGCCGGAAAAGGGGAAAAAATGGCAGACAAAAAAAATGGCGGACAAAAAAAATGGCGGACAGCCTTGCTTGGCGACCCCTGTGAAATGGTCGATTGACCCCAAATGGGGTCCCGACCCACAGGTTGAGAACCACTGTGCTAGAAGGACCAAAGTATCCAAATATGGAAGTATCCTGTCTTCTGGCCAGCCCATTATGATACCAATAATCTTTTTGATATCTGCAAGCATATTACTATCTATCCAGTGTCTGTTCTTAATGTCAGTCTTAGCTAAATTTGTCATAAACTGTGTCAAAAAAATGAATTACTTGGACACATTACTGAGTAAGCATGGTGAACTATTTATAGTTGCTTATATAAAAAGGGAACATTAAAAGCCAAAGTTATTCTTAAAGATGGAGCCTTCTGTGATGCTGACATCATATTAACGTAATTTCAATTCTATTTATTTTTGTCTTCCCCCTCCAGATCAATGTTCTGTACAACCGCATCAGCCACGCCCAGAAGTTGTGAGTAACCTGTGTGTGACTGGGAACAACACTAATCCAACCCCTTTTCTAACTCAAGTTCCCTTCCCCTTATTTTTATACATTTTCACCAGTGGAAAGCCAATATTTTTAATGTAGGAATAGACAAGCCAAACTAGACACTGCCTGTTGTGTCCCAAGACAAACTGTGTATCTTTGTTCAATTACAGAATTTCTAGACTACCATGTGCTTTGATTGCTATATTTTCTTTTTTTCCTTTTTTTTACTTTCCATGTTTCTTACAGACTAATCAATGGCACTTTTTCCATAGCCACAAACAGACATAACAGAGACTATTAACTCTAAAACTTGTGGGAAATGAAGTTCTTTTTAGAACTACCTATACAAAACTCAGGAGGAAAACTTAATTTCCTATCAGCTATTGGGCTCATCTTGCCAACCTCCTTCTGATTTGTTTGGGCATGAGAAAAATTATCTTTTTGCTTACCCCTCCAAGGTCACATTGCTGGATGCTCTAAAATAAACATTGTTCCTCCCCTTAATGTTGGCTGAAGATTGTGTTAGTTTAGTCTAGCGTTTCTCAACCTTGTCAGGTTCAAGCTGACTGGAAAATTCTGGGAGTTAAAGTCCATGCATCTTTATGCCAACAAGGATGAGAAACTTTAGTTTACTCCAACCTATTGAAGAAAGCTGAATTAGGAAAGTTTGCCCTAAGGTTCAGGGGGGAAAATGAACAGATTACTTTGTTCTAATTCAGATGTTTCAATTTTTGTAAAATGGGTGTTTAAATGTCAAGGTCCCCATCATGGAGATGTGAATGAAGCTGCAATTGAGTTATTAAGTTATTTTGCTTCATTCTACTGTTTAAAAAGAGAGAGATGACTCCAACGTTCTAATGCATTTTCCCTGTCATATATCCTATTAGCTCCACTAAATATATGCATTTTTGCATTTACCCCAGGGGTAGTCAACCTTGGCTCTTTTATGACTCGTGGACTTCAACTCCCAGAATTCCTGAGCCAGCTATGCTGGCTCAGGAATTCTGGGAGTTGAAGTCCACGAGTCATAAAAGAGCCAAGGTTGACTACCCCTGATTTACCCAATAGAGCGTTATCATGGCTCAGCGGTTAAGATACTGGGCTTGTTGGTTGGAAAGCAGGCAGTCCAGGTTTGAGACCTGAGCTCCACATGATGGGGTGAGCTCCCGTCCTTGTCCCAGCTCCTACCAACCTAGCAAATGCGAGTAGATAAATGGGTACCACTTCAGTGGGAAGTTAACAGCTCTCTGGGATGCCATGCTGGCCACATGAGTGCCGAAATGTCTTTGGACAGAGCTGGCTCAATGGCCTTGAAATGGAGATGAGCAATGCTCCCCTTTAGTTGGTATTGACTAGCGCAGGGGTAGGCAACCTTGGCTCTTTTATGACTCGTGGACTTCAACTCCCAGAATTCCCGAGCCAGCCATGCTGAGGAGAAAAGGAGAGGTTTCCAAGCTGAGCCATGCTGGCTCAGGAATTCTGGGAGTTGAAGTCCACGAGTCATAAAAGAGCCAAGGTTATCTACCTCTGGACTGGCGGAATAAAATCTGCAGGGACTCCTTTACCTTTATTTATCCAATAGGAAGGTGTTTTTCCCCTTCAAAGTATTTGTGTATGGATGAGAGAATATTATATTGTGAGAAGAATAAAAAATATTAAAAGCGAGCACCAATAAGTGGAGGTGAAAAAGGCAGCAGACATAATTTTGAAGATGAATCTCTTTGCAAATTAGTGGTCATCAATGATTTGGGAGGCACAGCTTGCCTGGTGAATTTTAACCCTTAATATAATGGTTAAACTGGGTTTTCCCATTCCTCTTGCCTCCTCTCCATCTCTTGTTCTCTTATTTCCCTTTTCTTTTCAGTATAACTATTTCTTTGCTCCCTCTCCTCCCTCTGTCCCTTCCCTCTTCTGTTTTGCTAAAGAAAGAATGGAAACTTGAATGCTTGCATTTGTGCCTGCAGCGTATGAAAATCGATTATTGTACAGTATATATAAGATATAATAGTAGGATATATAGATAAAGGATCAGTTATTTCTATAAATTGAACTATTTATGTATTTACTGTTTCAACATGGCAGGGAAGCCAGGTATTGCAAAAAAAAAATAAATTCTTCGTTTATATGTTTTTTCTTCTACTTTTCTTGTGTGGCAATTATCTTAAATGCAAATCCATCTTCTGTTCTACAACTTTCATGAATAAATGCATATTCATATATTAGAATTTTGGTTTGAATTTCACACAAAAATTATACATCTCTGTGTGAATATTGTACAAAAATGTTTGCTGTTAATAACCACACATTGTAATGTGTGTGTGTGTGTGTGTGTGTGTGTGTGCATGTGCGTGTGCGTGTGTGCATGTGTGTGTGTGTGTATTCTCCTCCACAGCAAAAAGGGTGCTGGAAAAACCAGGCTTGGTGGTCGCTGGAAGTAAAAGGGAATCAACTCAGCATGTGGAGCCCAATCTGAAAATCTCCCTGGCAACAGAAGTGACTGCTGATTACATCTCATCCTTTCTTTCCTTGTGTTGTTTTGTGTTGAGTTGAATGCTTTCCTTTCCCACTCCCTGACTCCTCATGTGCGTCTCTGACCAGTCTTCTGCCACAAGCCACACAATAAATCAACCTCTCTTCTTCATGAAATCTCTCCAGTAATTCAATTTCTTTCTGATATCAATGATTGGTACTAATGGAACCAAATAATTATTTAATTGTTTAAAGAAACGGAGGGGGGGAGGGGGGAGAGGTTAAAGTTGTAAAGTGATGGGAACTGGGAAAGTGTATTGACCTACCTGCACACATTTTTTCGGCCCAGTTTTAGCAACATCTTTTTGTGAAACTGATCCTCTTCTGACTTCTGGTGGAGATGCAGTATCATTTACAGCAGTGTTTCTCAACCTCAGCAGATTCAAGATACACATGGACTTCAACTCCCAGAATTCCCCAGGCAACATGCTTAAAGTTGAGAAACAGTGTCTAGAGGAGTGATGGCGAACCTATGGCACGCGTGCCACAGGCGGCACTCAGAACCCTCTCTGTGGGCACACCTGCCGCCGCCGCCAGCTCGTGCAGGTCCATTAGGCCACCGCTGGCACCTGGACCGGCAGCCCCACCCAGCACAAAGGAGGCGAAGCAACTGGCTAGCAAGCTCCAGTAGAGGTGGTAGAGCACGCCCCCATGCGCTCGCTGGCCTCTTTGTGCGGGGGCTGCAGCTGCCCCTGCCTCACCTTGCCCCATAGCAATGGCACCCCCGCCCTACCCCTTGCTTCACCCTGCAAGACGAGCCTCCTGCCCACCGCCCCACCCACCAGAAACCCCCTGGATCTCCCCCAATCCTGCCCAGCCCCCACAGGCGTTCCCCCACAAGCAACATCAAGGTGGCCATGTCCACCCCGGCCATGTCCACTCAGTCTGCCATCACCACCGCAGCCACTCCCACCCAGTGGGCCACACCACCTGCCCCCCCCTGAGGGCACCACAATGCTGATGCAGCCCTGGCACTTTGAGATAAATAATTGGGTTTTGGGTTGCGGTTTGGGCACTTGGTCTCTAAAAGGTTCGCCATCACTGGTCTAGAGGTTCTATTTCCAACAGCAGCAGCAGACCTTTTTTTTTTTTTGCCCCTTTTGTTTATATCAGGAGTGAACAGTTTATCATCTCAAAGTTGTCTGAGATCTCGAAGCTCCAATTTGAGGCCTCTGGATCGCACTCCAATTATAACCTCTCCAAGACAGAGGCACTGTTTTCTAGCAGAGGGGAACTCAACAAAAATGGCAAAGGAAGGAAGGAAGGCAGGAAGGCAGGAAGGAAGGAAGGAAAGAAGGAAGGAAGGAAGGAAGGAAGGATCCTCTCTAGCCTCCCTCTCCCTCAAAAATCAAATATTAATATCTATGATATGGCATTGTCTATTTGGAACCATCCTTCTGCCATCTCTAGACACCTCTCCACCCACAAAATTAAGAACAGTCCCTGAGCCATCAAAAGCTTGCCTACTTCTGCTTTGTGTTTCCCAAACCCATATTAAGATAATGCTTATCAGAAAACAGAAGATTACAAAATAGCATAAATTTTTTTGAATGTGAAAATACATCCAGCAAATGGTTAAAAATCCAGAAGAAATAATAATAAAAAAAAAACAGGGAAAGGGAAGATGTGGCTGTTAAATACACCCTGCCTTCACCTTCATTTTTATACTGATGTGAAGTGGTACCTGATGTTACAATGCCATCTATGGCAGGGTTTTTCAACCGGTGGTACGCGTACCACTTGTGGTACATTAATGAGTGGCAGGTGGTACACAGCCCTGCCTAGCCAAGTGTAGTGGGGGAGGCGCAGGCAAGGACTTACAGTGAGAGAGTCCTCTGGAGCTGCAAAGGCCCCAGGCTCACCCTCCCCCATGAGAAAGGAGGAGGGGGGGCGGAGACAGGAGAGGCTATAAAAGGAGGCAGTTTGGAGGTGGGGGGAGAGAGAGAGAGAGAGAGAAAGCAGCAGCCTTGGGAGGAGGTGGAGTCAGCTCTAGCTGCACCGAAGGGAAAGAAGGAGGAGGACCGCCCATGAACCAATCTACAACTGCTGTGGCAGCCACCTGTGCTGGCAGCAGCAAAAAGGCAAGAAATGCAGTGGGGGGAGGGGTCGCCTTCCAAGAGGAATGAAAAAAGGCAGCAATGGCTGGAGGTGAGGCACAGGGGAGGGAGGGAGATGGAGTGTGGAAGGATTCTTATGTACTTTTGTGACTTTGAAGTTCTGGGATTTGTGCAATGTGGGGGTTGTGTTCTTAAGGAGTGTTTGGCAATTTCTATTTGGCTGATGGCTGATGTCTCGTGTTAGCTTCTATTGCTCTGCTATTGTTAGCTGTAAGTTTTGCTGCAAGGGATTTTGAAGTATTTTTCTCCTAAATGGATTTTGCCTGTAGCATTCCTTTACTTATGAATGGAGCCATTTGGGGAGGCTGCCTTAGCCGGCAACATTGTTTTTTCTTCCTTAAGTGCCGGCTATACACCTTAACTTTCCTTTCTAGCCAGTAGCTAATTCTTAAAGGGGAATGTGCCTTTTTAAGCTAGTTCATTCAGCAGTTTGTCTTTTCTGTCTCTGGAGGCTTTTCCTTGTTTGATGAATATATGGAAGAGGGAAAATACGGGGGGGAGGGGGAGGTTCAAATTCTTCCTTCAGAAGGAGATGGGAATGAGAAAAAGGAAGGCAGGGAAGGGAGGGAGGAAAGGAAGTCCCGCCTTAGCACTTGGCCACCAGCAACTCTGCCATTGACTTTGCTTGTCAAAAGGTTGCAAAAGGGGATCACATGACCCTGGGACACTGTGATCATCATAAATATGAATCAGTTGCCAAGCAACCAAATATAAATCACATGACCCTGGGCATTCTGCAATGGTCGTAAGTGTGAAAAATGGTCATAAGTCATTTCAGTGCAATTGCAACTTTGAACAGGGTTTTGTTTTTTTTTGGTCATCAAGTTTTTGACACCTTGCTAGGTGGTGGTACTCGAATATTGCCATATCCTAAAAATGGTATAGTCGGTGAAAAGGTTGAAAAGTCCTGATCTATGGAATTCCACTTTCAAGGTTGCTGGTATCATGCTCTCTCATAACAAGGCAAGGATCACCTTTCAGATCCATCTTATCAATCCCTTGAAAAAGTGAGGAGGGTCATGATATGGATCATAACCGGCAGAACTTACGTAAAAGGTCCCTTATTCACTTGATTCAATCCATGGATAGAGAGGAGTCCCAGGTAATAGCACAAGACTCTTTACAATTGTTGCTTCAGAACTGGCCCACAAAGAGTCAAGACTTGGGCAATTTGTAATTGACTTTATTAGCAAAAGGTTGTGTGAAAAGGTCCCAAGAGTCTTCTTGCCCATTTCTTTCCAATGTGGAGAGTCATCCTGGATCAGTGTTTTTCAACCTTTGCAACTTTAAGATGCATGGATTTCAACTCCCAGAATCCCCAAGTATCCAGATAAAAGTCCAAGATTATAGGGTTTATGAAGTTAGCATGATTTTCACTCTTGACAGACCCACCCAGCTGGCTGGAGCACTAAGTTGAAGTCCACACATCTTAAAGTTTCCAAGGTTGAGAAGCGCTGTCTTAAATGGTGCTATTGCATGACCATCCATGGAAGCAATATCAGGGGGAAAGTATTAGTACTGGTGCTTTACTGCCATATAGCCACTGTGTAGGCTCAAGTGGATCAGATTCACTCTGTCTTTCTTGCTTGCTTGGGATTTCTGGGTAGCTTATATAAATTAAAAGTAGTTGTCTCAGGCTTCATACAAAAGAGTTTTTAATCTATGTGTGTGGGGATATTTGTGTATATGGAGAAAAAAGGAAAAAGCTAAGGAAAACAGACTAGGAACTGCATAAATATGGAAGAAGAACAGAGATTATTTAAAATTTAGAAAACAACTAAGTAATCCGGAACTTCCAAAATCTGGAAATTAAAGGAGGACAAAGAGATACTGAACAGAAAAGAAACCTCTCTTGGAGGCCCCCAATGGTTTAAAATGAGCAGCCCAGAAATACTAGCTTTACACTGCTCATTTCTATAAAAAATTATAGTATAAATAATATACTATTTTAATATTACATTTATATAGTGTAAATAAACAATATACAGGTAGTCTTCGACTTACAACAATTCACTTAGTGACTGTTCGAAGTTACAATGGCACTGGGAAAAGTGGCATATGACCATTTTTCACACTTATAACCGTTGCAGCATCTCCATGGTCAGGTGACTTACATTCAGATGCTTGACAATTGACTCACATTTATGATGGTTGCAGTGTCCCAGGGGTCATGTAGTCCCCTATTGCAGCCTTCTGACAAGCAATGTCAATGGGGAAACCAGTTTTACTTAAAAACCGTGTTACGAATTTAACAACTGCAGTGATTTACTTAACAACTGTGACAAGCAAAGTTGTAAAATGGGGCAGAACTCACTTAATAAATTTGTCACTTAGCAATATAAATTTTGAATACCTATAGTTAGACTGCTCGCTTAGAGGGACCAACCAGAGACAATAAAAAGCACCCTGATGCTATACTTTTTCCAGTTCTATGGGTATTCGATGACATCACCCTTCAGAGTCTCTCTGTCAAAAAATATTTAGGGCGGGGACCCATAGAGACATTCAACTCCGCCCCATCTTCGGAGAACCTTTAGAAGGATTTTCAATGCTAAATCGTAAATCCTATAAAAGCCATTCTAAACAACTGTGGAAATTGTAAACGACTCGGTAGGAAATTAGGTCAGAATCTCCCTCCGGAATTAGAGCGTTTGTATAAAGTTACTATTGAAACTTTTCTCACTTCTTATGGACTTCATCTCCCAGGAGCACTTGCGGGAGAAAAGGATAACAATAGCCGCCAGGCTATTGTTAAAAAAAGAAAAAAGAAAGTTCCATAGAGATAGGAAATAGAGATCATGAACAATGGTGATACAGTTCTTAAGAGGGAATTCTGCTCCAAAGGAAAGGGCTGTAAAAGCATGTGGCGTGTATATAAATAATAAAGTTTAAAAGGCGCTTGTTCCGCTTTCACAGAAAGTTATGATTAAAGTTATAGGAAAACGAAGAGTAGTCACTCCCGTCACACCGTGGGGAGGGAAAGAGGAAAATAGGGGAACTAGGACTCCATTTCCCGTGATGCCCCACAAGCTCTTTCCTCCCTCCCCCGGCTTCATCTTGCTCCCCCCCTTCCCTTCCCGTCTGGATACGGAAGCCGAGAGGCGTTTCTTCGGCTGCTTTTCAGCCTACCGAGGAGCTGGGCCGGGAGGGCCGCCCAGCCGGGCTGGCGGCGGCGGCTGCAGCAGAGGAAGAAAATGGCGGCGCCGCTACTCTCCCTCTCCGAGGGAGAAGGCGCCCGAGCGCGCCGGCGGGAACAAGTCCGTGCCTGGGCCGAGGCCGAGGCGGCCGCCGCCGCCGCTACTCTTCTCCCGACCCCGCCTCCCGCCGATTCCGCGCCTTCACCCGCTCCCGCTGGGTTGCCGGCGTCCGCGGACGAGGCGCTGTCTCTCGCGGCGCCAGGGATGGGCTCCGGCGGCCGCCCGCGCGCGGTCCGTTTCGACGCGGCCGCTGAGTTCTTGGCCTGCTGCGCCGGCGCCGAGCTAGAAGCGGCGCGGGAGATGCTCCGGGCCGATCCGGCCGCCGTGAACGGCACCAACGCGGACGGCATCAGCGCTCTCCACCAGGTAGCCACGAATGCCAGAAGGGAGCCCCGCCGTTCGCCTCCTGCTTCTCCGCTCTCTTCTTTTGTCCTGGCTGGGCAAATGCCTGCGGAGTGGGCCCCAAGGAAAGGGTTTCTCTGAGCTTGTACAGAGTGTCTTTGTCTCGGGTCGGAGTAGCAGGAGTGTCTTTTATGCCAGGGTCAACTCTCTGTCAGGAGAGTTTGCAAAGCTTCTTCGTGCCCTGCGAATCGCTAATCTCTGGACTCGGCTCTGGGGTGGATTCCATATGGGCTTTGTAACCTGTTTTCCAAAAATGCGGTATTTCCCAGCCCGGGCTGTAGTGGTCTTTACGTGACCATATCTAGAGGAATAATCTATTCCTCCTTCCACTGAGCTGTTGCTATTAAAAAGCCATCCCCATCCTTGCAACATATTTGGCATCCCAATTGGTAATTGGAATTTTATTAGCCAGGTGGCTGCTCTTTGCAAAGTGATGGCAACTCCAGCTTGGCTAATGAATAATGTATGCAGGCTGCACGTGCAGAATGAAAATGAAGGCATGTTCCTCTGCCGTAGCGGTTTGGAAGAAAATGTTATTTTGGTGCAGGGTAGTTGCCTCCAGTGATTTACCAAAAAGTGATGGGCAAAAACATTTCTTGGTCACTTGGCAACCTAAGGGGATATTCTTCTATGTCTAATTTAATAACTGCCCTAGTATCTTGTCTTCCAGTGATTATGTTCCATCGAGTCTTTTTCAACTCCTAGCGATCACAGACAGATGTTCTCCATGACAATCTCTAGCCTATTCTTTCCAGTCTCCTGGTGACATCACCATAACTGAGTCTGTCCACTTTGCGGCTGTCATCTTCTCTTTCCTTCCACCTTTCCCATCATTATTACCTTTTCCAGAGAGCTGGTTCATAATGTGCCTGAAGTAGGATAATTTGAGCCTGGTCATTTGTGCCTCAAGTGAGAACTCTGGGTTGATGTCTTCCAGCACTTGAAGAAAAAAATCTTTCCATGCCTGTTTGTCTGTTAGATTTTTATTCTGCCTTTATTACTTTATACTCAAGGCAGTGAACATGCCATGCCAGCCCCTTAACCACTACCCCAAACTGGCTCTCTGTAGTGATCCCATTGCTGGAGATGTTTGGGGATTTAAACAAATCCTAGCCTCTTGGAATGCAATTCCTCATTTCCTCTTGGTTTTAGAAGTCATTTTCCACACAGAAAGGACAAGTGATTCATTCTGCTTTCATCCTTGAAAGATCAAACAATGCCATCTCAGGATCTGCATTGGAGGGTTCTCAATGTGTTCCTACACAGACCCTGAAAGAGTGGAAAGGATCTGCCTTTACACCACTCTTTAATTTCCACCACTGTTTGCAGAACATTGGAACCATCCAACTGCCAACTTGTAATCTCAAAGGCTGAGTGTGCTGAGCCAAATGTCTTATCGTGGCTTGGTGCAGATTGTGTAATCCGGTAGGATTGGCTTCCCATAGTGTAGTAAACCCAAAGGCTTTCTGAGTAAAAGAGTTTCTGCCTTTCCCTGCAGCACTTGCTGTTTTCATGATGGCTAAAGAAGATGCTGTTTGGCAGGTCCTGAAAAAAGGTCAGTCGAGAAAATATGAATTAGAAACAGGAGGCCTTTAAGGCTTAGCCAGTTCATTATATTATTTGTCTAGCTTCCTATGATATCAGTCTTGTACATAAGCACATGTTACTTTATTGTCCCAAGGTTTTCCCCAATCTTACATATTTCTGTATTAATCTTCTGTAGCAAAGTTGAAGCTAAAATGTGTTGGGCTCCTTTTATGAGACATATTTACATAATATATCAAGCTACAGCATGCCAGAAACTGGCCTGCACAAATAAGCAAAGCCCCGTCCACGGGATGCAGGCAGCACATGAAACCATGCCCCCTCCGGTCCACGGAAAAACCTCTCCACAGAACCAGTCCCTGGGGGCCGCTGATACAAGGTATGGAAATGAAAACTTACTATAATGTCTGAACTCAACTCTAGCTTATAAAGAATTAAACACTGGTGTATTCCAGGTTTGGACATTATGGCAAGTCTTTCCTTTTAGGTGAGTTTCACCACTAGTAAGAGGACTAAAGGATGAATGAATGCTGAATTTTCATGTTGTTTTACGCCAGTGTTTCCTTAATCATGGCACGTTGAAAAAGCTACAACTGATAAAATACATACTTCGTTGCTACTGGTGCGGTTGTTTTCACACAATGCACTAACTCAAAGAAAATGTTTTACTATGATAAATGAATCTAGCTGTTGTATGCTGACTTTATTCATGGCAAGCTAGGTTTCTTTAGAATATTAACTGTTGTTCTGTTCAAAAGTGGCTAGTCATTCTTTTTGTGAACACGGTTTGCGATCATCCAGACCACGCTTCAAACTCCTACAATCCTCCTTTTCCTCAAGGTCCTCTTTCTTGGTGCTCTCTGAGGTTGGTGGTTTTCTTGCAGATGTTTCATTATCAGATTAGGTAACATCATTGATGCTACATGATGTCAGGTCTAGCACTGATGATGTTACTTAGTTTGGTTTTCTGCAAGAAAACCACCAAACTCAGAGAGCACCAAGAACCCCACAGTTCAACACTGAGCTACATATCTTCTGTTGGTTCTCTTTCTTGTTTCTTGGTCAAGTTACAATTGCTGTTTCAAAGAGAATGGTAAAATACAATCTTCCTGAGTGAGGGAGAGCAACACAATCCCACTCTGGCCAACAATGCTTGCGATCGCAAGTGTGTTTAATGCTGCCCTAAGTCTTGATCTTCCTGCAGTGTAGATGATGGACTGAAGAACGCTCATCATACAAGTGGGTTCTGATTGGTTGGATATCTGGAAAGGGTGGCTTTATTTCAAGTGGCAGGAGGTACAATTACCTTGCTTCTCTTTCCCTTGACAACCGAGGCTGGTAACCACCAAATTTAACCAGCAGTCTTTATATCTATGACCTTCACTGCACTGAAATGGATCGCAAGTCTGAATATTCTCCCTTTGTACCCGGCCGGGGTGGGTTCAGCAATCAATACTAGGACTAATCTGGTTAGAACTGAGTATCTATCAAAGCGATCCAGAAACATGATTGTCTATATTGGGTATACATTTATTAAGGAGTATTCAGGTATTGGCTCATTGGATTGCAGTTTGTTTTGGATTCCTCCACCAAGTTCCCATCAGAAGCAAGGAAAAGTTATGCCTAAAATAAATCTGTCTTCCCTGGGTTTCTCATTAGAAGGCACTGGGGCAGCTGTCTCTTCTGTATGTTCACCCCCACCCCTTTTAATTTTGCTCCTGTGAAATTTTCCATTACTTCATTTTCTTGAAGCAGTTTGGCTTCTTGCCCTGTTCCCCATCCTCCCACCATCTCCAGATACCAATTTGTCAAACTGGCTAGGTAGTTGGGGAGGTCTGGGTTCTGCTTTCTTCCCCTGTCAGGTTTACTGTTCCAGACTTTAAGGCCAGTAATTGGCAGGGGTGGGAGTCATGAGGAAGTGCTTGGTTCGGCCATGACATGATATTGTGATCTAGAGGCTATCAAGCTGAGACTTGAACCCATTATTCCATATACTGCACTTTGAGATGAGAAAAGGGTTTTGTGAAACATGCTTTCAGGTACTTGAGGAGTGCTATGATATTCCCCTTCAGTCCTCTCAAGGCTAAAATTGTTCTTTTTGTGGATCTTGTGATGTGTGCCTTTTCCTAACCCTCTTCCATTATATCTGACCATTAAAAAAAAAAATGCATACTGCCATTTAAAGGTAGAACGGTTAAGAAAGGTTTGTCCAAGCTGGCAAATTGATTGGTGCTGCCCATTATCCTTGGAGACTTCAGATCTTCACCCAGCCATCAAGCTCATTGGGTGACATTGACCTGGTCCTTTTCTTTCTGTCTTCAGACAATTGTAAAAAGAAAATGAGATAAGAACCAAGTACAGGTAGTCCTTGACTTATGACCACAATTGAGTCCAAAATTTCTGTGGCTAATGGAGAGATTTGTTAAGTGAGTTTTGCTTTGTTTTATGACCTTTCTTGCCACAGTTGTTAAGTGAATCACTGCAGTGGTTAAGTTAGTAACACAGATTATTAAGTGAATCAGGTTTCCTCGTTGACTTTGTCAGGAGGTTGCAAAAGAGGATCCCATGACCCCAGTACACTTGAACTGTCATAAATACGACTCAGTTGCCAAGCATCTGAATTTTGATCATGTGATCATGGGGATGCCACAAAGCTCATAAGTATGAAGATTGGTCATAAGTCACTTTTTTCAGTGCTGTTGTAACTTTGAACGCTTACTAAATGAACTGTTGTAAGTTGAGGACTGACTGTATGCCACTTTTTCTTTCGATAATGAAGGGAAGGATTAAAGATACAGAAGAAATTAGGGAATGCTGATGTTTTGTACATTGCACCAAATGTTTATGTTTTCTTCAATGTTCTGGAAAATGTGAGTGTCGCCTCCGGTGTGCCTGCTTTTGGAACCCCCCCAGCCTTAGCGGCATTCCCTGGATTGTTCAGCGTAAGCAAGAGACTGCTTGGAGGTGATAGAACTGCCATCTTGAGATAAACTGAAGGCCTCGCCTCTAGTTCAGCTAACCACCAAACTGGTGGCCTCCAGATGCATTGGGACTGGGAACTTTGCAAAGTTGCATCACAGCTGGAAAGTGTCACGTTGGGGAAGTCAGCTGCAGAAGGCTGGAACTGATTAAGAGATTTAAAATATAGAAAAGGAAGATAAATGCTAGGAAGAATTCCAGAATCCTTTTTTTTTTTTTAACTTGGATGATCACTGGTCAAAAATATGGTAGTTGCTGTCATGGGATTGGGGATAGGTAGATTTAATGACCTTTGAAAACACTTCTACCTCTGTTTTATGCCTAGAGCTAGCTGAAACTAGAGCATTAATAGATAAATGGATGCCTGTTTTACTCTGCAAGGATGTGCCTCCCTTTTTTTAAATTGAGAGGGGGGCCACAATTGACTGTTGGGTAGTTTCAGTGTCAGATAATATCACACAACACGAAGATGGTAGAAAAGGTGACAAAGTGAAAGAAACCAGGAGAAAGCTAATGATCTTTAACTTTCCCCTAGTGCCAAATTAAAAATTATAATTCAGGACAACCTGTAGAGAAGCTTAAAAGACCACATCAAAAGGCAATGGTATATGGAGCCTGGAAAAATCTAATTTTTCAAAAGAAGCTGCTCTACGTAGCTTTACCAGTTCTCCTGTTATTAAAAATGCTCATCTTGTAAGCAGTGAACACAAAAGGTGAACCTACAATATAGCCCTGGGCAGGGGGCAATTTGGCCCTGTTAAGGTAGTCATTTAGTGCTCTTCATGGAGCTGCAACCTGTTTTACAACTGTTCCCATGATTGGCTTGGGATCTAGTTACTCTCAGAGCCCAAGGACTTTCTCCTTCGCCATGAATTGCCAGAAGCCCTGAATGCTTATTCTTTGTGCCAGGTTTGCCCTCTGACTTTCGGCAAAGCAAAATTTAGAAAGGCTGTAGGAGCACATGACCTGTGAACATCTGGAAATATGCTGCAGAATGAGGCCTGTTTCTTCAGTTTCCCTTGATTCTGAAAAAAAAAATAAAAAGCCTGGGAATTATGCATAGAACCAGTTTCCAAAGTATAGCCATAAATACTCAGAATAGTGGGCAGGTTTGAGACCGATGGTTGGATATTCGCATGGCTTTTTTTTCAAAGGCAGTGTGTCCTTCTGTTTTGGAGGAGGACTAGGTCTAGCTTCAACTGAGAATTTTAAAAGATTAAAAATCTAAGAACCTGCGAACCCATACAGCAGTGTTTCTCAACCTTGACCATTTTAAGGCATGTGGACTTCAACTCCCAGAATTCCACAGCCAGCAATGCTGGCTGTGGAATTCTGGGAGTTGAAGTCCTCATGCCTTAAAATGGTCAAGGTTGAGAAACACTGCCATACAGTATCTATTGAATATATATAGTCAGTGTGGTTACAATTTAAACCAGCTCGTGATTTTTTTCCCCCTTAGTCCTTGCATTTTTGCTAGTCTTTGCATTTTTGAACAAATACTTACGTTGAGTATTATCCTCCCAGTGCTGAGAGACTTTAGTATCCAGTAAAGTTTTGCAATGTGATGGGAAATTTGAAAGGATTCTGGTTTAATCAGAATTCAGAGGTTACAACATTTTTCAGGTTGCAAACATTCCATTTATGAGGGAACTATATATATTTAGATGCTGCAGTCTTTGGAACAGGCAAGTAAACAAGAACGTTCTTCTAAAAATACATGATTTCCCTGAGGCAGGGGCATTTTGCAGGTGGGTGGTTCATGAGAGAAAATCTTGGCACATGGCCATAACAAGCCTGGGATCCTCATCTCTTAAAGAGTCTTGTTGCCATTACTCATACTCTCAACTGTTCAAATGGACATGCGCTGCTTTGGAGGAGGATCAGGGTCCAGGTTCCTGGGCTCGTTAGATAGAAGCAGGGCCTAAGAAGGAGACATGGGGTGGTTTTATGGTCAGTACAAGAATGTTTTCTGAGGAATGTTTCTACAACCAAAGTAAATTGTTCTCGTATGGTGGGAATTAAATCTTTGCCTTCTGAGCAGAGGCTACTAATGTTGGTCCTCACTTGGCTTGTGAAACAGACAGCATCTCTCTCCCCCCCCCTTACCTCCTGTGCCATCTCATCCAGTAGGACTCTTTAAAAAGTCATGTCCTGATTTCTCAAATTGATCTTTTTGATTCAAATGAGAGCAACAGCAGAAGATAAGATCTTTTTGTGGTAATGGAGTCTTATGTCTGGGTAGAAATAATTTGAATCCATGTTCTCAAAAAACAGCCCATGGTTTTCTTAACCTTCAGGAAATCTTGAAGAAGTGGAATCTGGCATTTAGCCCCAGCTAAGCTGTCTTGGACGACTTCCTTTTCCAGGCAGTCCACCTGTCCTGTCACCCAGCGTAACTAGTCTAGTAATTTGTGAAAGGCAACCAGTGTGATACAGGTAGTCCGCAACTAAAAACTGCAATTGAGACCTGAACTACAGTTGCTAAGCAATGAAGTTTTTAAATGAGTCGTGCCTGATTTATTACCTTTTTGCCATGGTTGTTAAGAGAATCACACAGTTGTTAAGCAAATCTGGCCTCTCCCCCCTCCCCATTGACTTTGCTTGTCGGAAGCCCCTGAGAAAGTCATAACGGGAATAAATAGATGTTGGTTGCCAATCACCTGAATTTTAATTGTGGGACCATGTGGATACTGTAATGGTTGTAAGCATGAGGACCATCATAAGTCTAGGACCCTTGTAACTAAGCCAAGGACCACTTGTATAAAAAATTAGGAGAAGTCAAGATCTTATCAAGGTACACTGGGTGTCTGGGTGTTATAAATTGCTCATACATAAACCTAGAAAGATAGGGTTGAATTTATGAAGGAATATTCAAGAGGAAATCTCTAACTTTGCACTGGTAAGGGGGGCAGATTTCGTGTTCTACGAACCTCTCTTCTCTGCCTTCCAATTTGTGACAAACCAAATATATGACACAATACAAACACATGTTCAAAATCTGCACAGTGGCAGCGCACAAATTGTTGCATTGAATTTCCACAATCCAAGTTGCTTATATTACAGCATTCTTATTTTCTTAGCATAGAATTTTGAAGCATTTTATTTAAAGTGTAATGTGTTTAGCAGGGTGGGTTGATTTAAATCACACTTTAATTCATGTTTTAAATCAACCAACAGGAAATCTGATTTAAATGTCTGGTTTAAATTAAATTTGTCATTGGCTGTTCATGTTTTTTTCAAAGGTGTGAATCTGATAGCTGAATTGTGTTACTTGACAACCTGGTATTGTATTTTAGAGTCTACTTTAAGCCATATGCAGTGCACAAAATAAATGTGTGTTCTGTAATCTGTGTTTATCAGCATCAAGCTGCAGATATTGCTGCAATCTGTCAGGAATGTTAATACTGCTCTGCTTTTTTAAAAAAAACTTTATTTCCTATGATACAATGAGCCTGAGTTTGCCAGCATTCTGCAATCACTTTTGCCTGGCGCCTTGCACTTGTGACTGACAAACCACACCCTATGTTTTGTTCTTTTGCAGTTCAAGGGAAGAGGATTTCGCTCCTTTCACCAATTTGGATGACACTAATAAATTATAAATGGGGTCATTTGTGGGTTAGACACACCTGTTGAAGGCAGGAGCCAGTGGAAGTATTTTGGGCTTATTAGTTTGTGTAAACTGGGATTCTGGAGGATTGCTGTGTCATCTGAATACTTAACTAATTCCTTAACTAACTGCTGTCCTACACCCAACTCTATAAGCATTCAGTAACAACCCTTTTATCCAACCTGTATCTCTATCTTTTCCAGTCAGATAAATGGTGACTGAAAGCCCAGAACATTTAAGCAGCAGATCCAGCCGGCTGAGCTAGAATTATTTTTTGAGAAAAAAACTGAAATGAATAGGATTAGTGACCCCCGGGGCCAGGATTATTTTCTGTAAAGTGTAACATATCCAGCCATGCTATAATGTGGCTTGTTTTGGCCATGGTGTATAAACCCAGCTGTTCTGGAATAGCATTATGTACTGATTAGACCACCTTAGTGGGGAATGCACTAGCTACAGTATGCTTATGATATGATGTAGTTATTATTTTTGAAATTGCTTAATATTTTTCTTTCTCTACCATATCGCTTGGCTGGGAGGTATCAAAGATCTGGATGACCATTAAATGGCTGCAGAGATGAACAGAAATCTGTAATCATTTGCTCTCGTTTAGGGGCCATCTGGATTTTTGCAGCCTAGATCTTCGAGCGCTAGCTAGATTTGTGTTTGTATAAACCAGATATGTCAAACTTCCGACGTCATGTGATGTCGCGCGACATATCGGAACTTTTCCCCCATTGCCGGTAATGGGGTGGGAGCTGTTTCCTCGTGAGGTGTCCGGCCCACGGGCTGGCAGTTTGACCCCCCTCCAGTATAAACTCTCGGTTTCAAAACTTGGCACTTCTATCTGTGGCATGGCTCAAATTGGCCGTAGAGAAATACAGGTAGTCCTCGACTTACAACCACAATGGAGCCCAAAATTTATGTTGCTAAGTGAGACAATTGTTGAGTGAATTGTGCCTCATTTTAGGGTCTTTCTTGTCGCAATTGTTGAAGGAATCACTGCAGTTATTAACTTTGCCACTTGGTTGTCAAATGAATCTGGTTTCTCCATCGACTTTGCTTGTCAGGAGGTGGCAAAAGTGATCATCACATGACCCCAGGACACTGCAACCGTCATAAATATGAGTCGGTTGCCAAGCATCTGAATATTGACCCCAGGATCATGGGGATGCTGTCACGGTTGTAAGTCTGAAAAACGGTCATAAGTCACTTTTTTCAATGCCGTGGTAACTTTGAATGGTCACTAAACAAACTGTTATAAGTCGAGGACTACCTGTAGGAATAGGGGTGAGAATAGCAGTGCTTTGGAAGTAGGCAAAATACATGGCTGTTCATTGCGACGGCTACTCCACTTATTCTTGGCTTGGATGGTGGCCTGGATTGACGCATTCAGCAAACGTGCTCATGTCCTTGGGGAGTTGCTGGAAATCGAAGAACACCAAAAAAGGCAGGGTGGACAATGATGCTTTAATGCAGGGGTAGTCAACCTTGGCTCTTTTATGACTCGTGGACTTCAACTCCCAGAATTCCTGAGCCAGCTAGGCTGGCTCAGGAATTCTGGGAATTGAAGTCCACGAGTCATAAAAGAGCCAAGGTTGACTACCCCTGCTTTAATGGATGCAAAGCAATCTGTTGAAACTCACAGGAGCCCTGAGACCCTTCCTCTTTGACTGCCTTTTAAGGGGGATCCTCTATCCATTCCCCCTGCCTCAGCATCCTTAGTTTTTTCTCTTTTCTGAAGAATGTCTCCTCTTCCGTGGCTCTTTGATATCATACACCCATCTGCTGTTATTGCTTCAGTCAGTTTTATTTTGCATGGGTTGACTGCAAATCCAAAACCTGTTATTAAAGGCAGATGAAAGCAATGAGCAAAAGCAGCTGCCTTCAGTTCTGACGTCTTTTGTGCCTGAAAGAAGAAAAGTAGCACAGCTGCATTTTCCTGGCATTATAAGAAACATCAAAGATTTACTGGTCCAATTTTCTTCCTTCTCTCCCCTCCCCCCCCCTCCACCTCCCAGGTTTGGTAGGTGATTATTTTTTGACATATATACCATCTTGCAGCATATCTAGTGTGAGATGCAAAAGGAGCCCTTTGAGATTTAGCACTTAAAAAAAAAAAAAATCACCGGCAATTCCTTTGCACATAATATCAAACTATGGCTTTCCATCTAAATCAGAGATGTCCAGCCTTGACAACTTTTAAAACTTGTGGACTTCAGCTCCCAGAATTCCCCAGCTAGCATTGTTCCCCTGGCAACAGACTTATGAAATTCCCCTCTCAGAATTCTGGGAGTTGAAGTCCACAAGCCTTAAAGCTGCCAAGGTTTGACACTAAATAATAAAAGCTCTTCATGTGTTTCCCCTGCTTTCTCCCCTCACTTTTACAGACCGAAATACTTCCTTTTTGCCATAAACCAGAGTTTGCCTTTTCATCCAAGCCATAGTGCAGCTTCCTACACATTATGCCGGAACCCAGTCAGATCAATCAATGTGATCTATCCATGTGGCCCCTACTCGATGACACATAATCAAATCAGATCAAACATGGTTTGCTATTAAATCCAAATCAGTGGGCTGGACTTTGAAGCAACCTGAAACCACGACTTATTGTCCTGGTTTCAAGAAAAAAAAAATCAAAAGTTTCCTTTCCGATGATAAAATTTAAGAAACCATCCAAGACCTGACTTTTCCAGGCTTTGGGGAAGGGTGAAAGTTGAGCCGCTGCTGGATGGTTATATGTTGACTTTAGGTTGCTCATTATCTCCTTTTTGTCTTTTTTGTTTTAACCTTTTAATTGTAAGCTGCTGGAATCATTGGCAGATGGTGACCTATAAGTTATATAAATAAATAATAATTTTGCTTCATTGTGTTTTGGGTCAGACACAACATTGCATGATATAGCTTTCCTTGGAAACTACTGTAAGTGATCATATCTGTTGCCTATCCACTCATATCTTACCTCTAGAAATAAAGTGTAAGTTTTCTTTTCCGGCACTATACAGGTGGATTGAGAAGTTTGGTAGGTTGAAGAATTCTATTCTAGCTGTTCTAGCTATTCCAGGTCCTTCTGACTAGAAGTTAGATCAAGAGGATGCCTTTGGAAAGGAAAAGCATCTCCAGATGGCCATATCAAGTTTTGGGTAGACTTCAGACCTGAGATAAACCCTCCAGTTGCATGTGCACATGATTTTTTTTTTTTAAAAAAAGAAAATCTTATAATTGTATGATGACAATAGTTGGAGTAGTAACTTCCCTTCCCCTGTCAGTACAAGCTGTGCTTCAGTAGTACAGATGTTCCCAATCTGATATTTTTCAGATGCCCTACTACAGGTTTTCCCTAGGAATAATGGAAGTTGTAATCTAATTTATCTGAAGGTCCCCTTCAACCTCCAGGTCTCCTCACCTGGACATTACAGGTAACCCTAGATTTACGATTGTTTGCTTAATGATGGCTGAGTTAACGAAAGGCTACTTTCCAGTCAAGTGACGAAAAGGGATTTTGGCAGGGAGGATTTTGGCAGGGAGGATTTTTAGCTCCTGAGCCAAAAGACACTCGTGTGCGTCCCGAACCGAGCTTCCCAGAACGTCCCCTAGCCCCCCCACCCCCACCCCAAAACATTCTCCTTTCTTGGAATTCCATCCATTTAATGAATCACGAGATCACTTAACGACCACAACCGGGGGTGCCAAGACTTTCAGTCACCGGGTAAAACAGTGACTTGACTGCTTTGCTCAACAATCCAGATTCTGATCCCAGTTGTGGTCATAAATCAAGGACTACCTTTATTGGTTCCAGTTTTGGTTTCGGGTCTATTAGTTATGTTTAGGGCAGGGATGGAAAACTGGTAGTTCTTTTGTTCTCAAAAACAGTCCTAGCATCTCTCTCCTTTGGGCATTCTGGCTGGTTTTATTAGGGGTTGTTCAGAAATCTCTGGAGAACCGCAGAGTTTCCATCACTCGCTTAGATTACCTCCTCAAGGCTCTCCTTCCCAATAACCCACATATTTCGTTCCCATCTTAGAAGCCTATTGCAGCTTTTCATCAAAACGTTCTGTGCTAGAGATTTTATTCTGTGGCCTACTGGGTAATTGTGCCTCTGCCTCAATCTTCTTATTACTTGAAAACCTTGTTTATTTCCCTGTCAAATGCACAATGCGCCCTGCCCAGTTGGGATAACATTTTTGGTCGCCAGCTGCACTGAAAGCAAGACAAATATTACAAAATTCCCAGGGGCTTTGGTTTTTCAGTCCTATTCTCTAGTCTAGTGTAAAATCTATTACATGTTTACAGTGTTCTGTTTCCCCTTTCAAGGGTTGCCATTTTAACCATCGTCCACCCTGCATGGCCCAAACGCTGCCATGTTACTATGGGGTACGTGTTTGTGGCACTGGGGAAGGAATGGAGGGGTGATTAATTTGATGAGGGGAATTGGCTTTTCTCTTAAGGCAGGTGAAGACTTTTGTATTACAAATGAGAGAAAGATGGGGTTGGATTTGTTTGATAATGAAGCTTCTGGTTCTTCCAGGCCTGCATTGATGAAAACATGGAAGTGGTTGAATTTCTGGTGGAAAATGGAGCTGATATAAACCAGGCAGACAACGAAGGCTGGACTCCGCTGCATGTCGCTGCCTCCTGTGGCTACATTGAGATTGCACAGTGAGTTTGGGCTGGGTGAAGATTTGTGCATTTTTTTGCCTAAGGCTCCTAGAACAGAGGTCCCCAACCTTTTGGGCACCAGGGACCAGTTCCGTGGAGAAAGGTTTTTCCACGGACTGGAGAGTGTGTGGTTTTGTGTGCTGCCTGCATCCCACAGATGGGGCTTTGTTCGTTTGTGCGGACCGGTTGCTGGCATGCAGCGGCCCGTACCGGTCCACAGACTGGGGGTTGGGGACCCCTGTCCTAGAACATCAGATTTCTCAGCCAGCCATACAGTTCCTTCTTGGTGCAGGTGACTGCAGTGTGTCCTTTCACACCCTCCACTTGGTCACTGAGCTAGTTCAGGCAGCTACTCTCCAGCTGTAGAAACTTCAAGAGATGCTATGTCTGCTGATCATAGTTGGTACATTTCACGCTCAGTGAAAGATGCTGGATGCATTTGGAGGACTGTAACCTTAAGCAATCTTTTTTTAAAGAGGAAGAGTCTTGGCTGCATTTAGTGTGGAAACTTGCAAAATTTGACTGTATCTTCTTGACTTTCATCTTCAGTGGAATGGGAGGGGGAGTTTTCGGTGTATAGGTCTTAAAGTTTACAGTCTTTGAACTTTGCATTTGACACCCCAGCAGACTAGGTTATCCGAATTAAGCTTTGCTGGAAGCTGGTTATGACAACCAGATGGCCCTTTTCTGCTGGGTTGTAGAGATTGTAGGCCTGATATGGGGCTGGGTGGCCCATGGATCTGACTGGGCTTAACTGTCTGGCCCAGATACCTCTTGGACCACGGTGCCAACATTGCTGCGGTGAATAGTGATGGGGACGTGCCACTGGACATTGCTGAGGCTGACAACATGGAGGCCTTGCTGCGAGCAGAAATTGAGAAACGAGGTAAGAGACACAAGCAGCCACAACAGATGCAGCTCTGCTTCCTCTAATGACCTATTAGCGGGTTCTCCAGCTAATTGGCTATGGCAACTGTTTGAAATTTTCACCGTTTTAAAAAAAAGGACACACTACAGGTAGTCCTCAACTTATGACCGCTATGGAGTCCAAATTTTCTGTTGATAAGTGAGACATTTGTTAATTGAGTTTTGCCCCATTTTACAATTTTTCTTGCCACAGTTGTTAAGCGAATCACTGCAGGTATTAACTTAGTTAACACAGTTGTTAAGTGAATCCGGCTTCCCCATTGAGTTTGCTTGTCAGGAGATCGCCAAAGTGGATCATATGACCCCAGGACCCTCATAAATATGAGTCAGTTGCCAAGTTTCTGAATTTTGACCACATGATCATGGGGATGCCGCAACGGTTGTAAGTGTGAAAAACAGTCCTAAGTCACTTTTTTCAGGACCATTGTAACTTGGAACAGTCGCTAAATGAACTATTGTAAATCGAGGGCTACCTGCAGTGGCTTTGTTTAGATTACCTAGCTGTAAAAATCGATCTATTGGATTCTTTTATATACACATTCCTGTATATAAAAGTACATATATAGAGAGAACAGAAATAGGCTAAATTTAGGTCTGGTAAATTCTTCAGAGCTGCATTGCTGTTGCTGCTGATTATAATTTCCCAAAATTATTAGCATGAATTCTTTCTGTGTGGACTGCGACATCCACCGTGCATTTGAATCCAAAGAATATGAAGAGTTTCGTTGCACAGGTGTGTCATAAAACCGTGGATCATAAAATATGTGCTGGTCCTATGATGCGATTCCAGCTTTTTTTTTTTTTTTTCTGAGATGGAAAGAAAAGTTCCAAAGATCTGATTGCTATGATTTCATTTTTAAAAAGTATGTGTGTGTGTGTGTTTTCTACACTATAATGTGGGCACAGTCATTCAGAATTTTTCGGCCGCTTCACGTCACCGTTTCCTTTGCTTTCAGGGGTAGATGTAGAGGTAGCCAAGCGAGAGGAAGAAGAGATGATGCTTCGCGATGCTCACCATTGGCTGAATGCTGGCAAAATATATGACGAGCCTCACCCCAAAACCGGGGCCACTGCCCTCCATGTGGCCGCTGCTAAAGGCTACGTCGAGGTCATGAGGTGAGATCCTCCCATTTCCTGAGCAACTCTTGCCTGTGGTTAACCTCACCATTAACCGGTATGGATTGTTAATGGCTTTTTGGAGGGGAAAACGAGAGCCTCTTCCGCCTTTTTCCCAGTTGCGTTTGGAGGGACAAAAGCACAAGTCATTGGATCTCCTAGCCCTCTCTCTTCCCTCCCCTTGCCCCCCCCCCAGCAGGGTTTTGGGGAGGACTGGTTTTCTGACCCCATCCACTTTGCCACACGTCCTCCAAGCACAGGCAGGGCTTATGGAAAAAGGAAAGCCAAGCAGATGTCGGTCCCCACCTAGCCATCTCTAACCTTCTTCAAGCAAAAAGGAAAATCACCAGATCTTGTCTATGGAGGTTCTCAGTCATCCAGATGTTGGTTGTTCCAAAGGTGCTTTTTGTTTTCAGGAGGCAACTGGACTTCCTGGTTTTTCTTTGAGGACGTTTCACTTCTCATCCAAGAAGCTTCTTCCAGCTCTGACTGGATGGTGGGGAATGGCAAGATTTATATTCCTTGCAGACAGCTGGGCATGCACTACTCAGGTGACCCTGAGGACACAGGTAAACCTCCAAATAGCCTCAACGACTCTCTAAAAGAAGGCAAATGACCAGCTGTCTGCAAGGAGTATAACTCCTTCCATTCCCCATCATCCTCTCAGAGCTGAAGAAGCTTCTTGGATGAGAAGCAAAACGTCCTCAAAGAAAAACAAGGAAGTCCAGTTGCCTCCTGAAAAAAAAAAAAAGCACCCTTGGGTCAAGAGATCTTGGATTTCAGCTGTTTTTCTTTAACCTGGGATTCTGAGGAGTGGCTCATGAGATTAGAATGGTGGGCTGACTGTCAGCAGCCTTGCGTTTGAGACCTGTTGCTGCTGTGGGACAGGGTGAGTTCCCGTCACATGCTCTAGCTCAGGGGTCCCCAAACTATGGTTCGCAGCCCTGTACTGGGCCGCGGCCTGTTGGCCACCAGGCCCCAGGAATAGCTGGTGAGCCCCACCCCACTCATGGTAGCACCACTGCGCAGCCCCCAGCAGCCCCATTTGCACATGCACGGGGATGCTAGCACCGCCGCCAGCCTCACACGGGCGCCAGTGGCCCGTTTGCACATGTGCACCTGCGTGCGTGCTGTAGGTGAGCGTGACCTGTTTGCACATGCACATGAATGCTAGCGCCACCATCATGCCTGTGCCCATTTGCGCATGCACCCTCAGGCTACCCATATGTGCATTTCCCTGCTGCTCCCTTTCCTTCCGGTCCACCAAGCCGGAAAATTTGGGGAACTCTGCTCTAGTTACTGCTGATCCAGCAGTTCAAAAGTGAGCAACTGCAAGTAGATAAATGGGTGCCACTTCAGTGGGCAACTTCATGGGGGTGTGAAAGAGCCCTCAACGGTCTGTTTCCCAGGCAACGTTGATGTCAGTGGCAAATCCTTTCAGTATGGAAGCACTTTGGTGCCTCCAACATGGAAGTATTGGAACCTGGGATTTCTCTTTTCAATCGGGAAAAAAAGGTGGGGAAAGGAGTTCCAATAAACCCCACTCCTCACTTTACTCTTTTTTTGTTAAGACCTGGGGTCTTAACTCCCACCCCTACCTGGCTTTTTCTTCACTAACCACACTTCTTGTTCAAAAAAATCCTACCTCAGTTCAAAAATGTCGATGTTTTCCATTGGAATCTGCCCCTAACAGTTGTGGGTAACTTGGAAACCTGAATTCTGGTCTCCTTTGGTCCTTTTATTTGTAGAATCCTCTCTGCCCAGTTTGCCTCTGATGTGCCCCATTTGTTCTGCCACAACCCAGTTCTGTTCTTCCAGGAACAAGGGAGCCCCAGAACCCTTACCCTACCTTGCTTTGCTGTGTTGCAGGCTGCTCTTGCAGGCTGGCTATGACACCAATGTGCAGGACAAAGATGGCTGGGCACCCCTACATGCAGCAGCTCACTGGGGAGTGGAAGAGGCCTGCCGGCTTTTGGCTGAGCATTTCTGCGACATGGAGGCTCTCAACAATGTGGTAAGAGAAGCTGGTTGAAGGGCAGGTAGCAGGATATGGAAAAATTGCATCTCCCATTAGAGAGAAACTCCTAACCACAAGAGACAAATGGGGAGCTCACATTGATGGCAGATGCTTGTTCAAGTGAAATCTCTGCCTGGAAAGTTTTAATTTGGATTTCTGCATGGAGCAGGGTATTAGATTTGATTGACTCCAAGTGGCCATCAACCTCCAGTACTGGAGGTTTTTAAGAAGAGATTGGACAACCCTTTATCTGAAATGGTACAGGGTTTCCTGCCTGAGCAGGGGGTTGGACTAGAAGACCTCCAAAGTCCCTTCCAACTCTGCTATTCTGTTAATTATGACAGTAGCACTCCTGCCTCATTGTGGTGGTTCTTTAGGCTTCTCGCAGGTCAGTTGCACCAGTAAGCATGAAGTGTGCTCACACAAAACATCTGCAAACCTCCCACACTCCTGGCAGCATGGGGGTGGTTGGGGGTGGAACATAGTCACTATCCCACTTCTCTTCACTGTTTTGTTTTTTTAAATGGGACCAGTGGAGGGGAATCAATCACTGCCAATTTCAGGGCCTCTGGACAGAAAATGTGCTTTGCATCCACGGCCCCTCCCTGGCCCACCTTCTTTTGGCTCTTTCTAAAGGAAAAGGATGACCTCATTTCTGCCCGATTGATCAACTGAAAGTTGCACAGAGTAGAAAATATCGAAAGGATTAGGGAGATGTGGGATGGAAAAATCTGAAATTGATCACTGGAGCCTCACGTATTTGCTGACCTCTCTGGCAGAAATTCATGAGAGACCAACTGCACTGGATTGAAGTGGAGTAGTAATGGAGTCTGGCAAAGGAGAATGTCCCAGAGAGGCCACACATTTACCTTGTCTCTCTTGCTCATGCTTTCTCTTTCTTGTTTTTCTCTCTCTCTCTCTCTCTCTCTTTTTTTAACCTCTAAGTTTCAGGCTGTACTCTGGACTCCATTTTTTTTCAAAGGCCAGAACATCCCCGTGGGGAGTTTTTTTCTATTTACAGAAAAGCTGAAGGATCAAAACAAGTGCTGTAAAGGCATTCATTTCATCCTTTAGTTTAGAAATTCCTACCCAACATCCCAAATTTCACTCTCTACAAACACACACACAACACAGAAATTCCTACCCAACATCCCAAATTTCACTCTCTACAAACACACACACAACACACACACTCCCCCTAACCCAGGGGTAGGCAACTTGGCTCTTTTATGACTCGTGGACTTCAACTCTCAGAATTCCTGAGCCAGCATGGCTCAGCATGGAAACCTCTCCCTTTCCCCTCAGCACGGCTGGCTCAGGAATTCTGGGAGTTGAAGTCCACGAGTCATAAAACAGCCAAGGTTGGCTACCCCTGTGCTACACCAAACTGACTTGTTTCTTCACTGACAACTACAGTGGCTGGAAGCTAGCAGATAGGAGCACTCTGAAAATTAGACCAGTCTTTGGTAAATTAGACCAGCTTTCTTCATATCACTTGATCTTTTTTCCTGTATTTGGTTTAGTCAGGCTATAGTTCTGTTAACAAATTCAGAGGAGGAGGAGGAGGAGAAGGAGCAGAGATTTGAAGACATTTGCAGTTGTTGTGCCCATTGTATTTTTTTTATCTTCTTTTGCTGGCTGGTAGAGTTTTGAGGCAATTCTGCTGTGACGCCTCTTGTCCCCCCACCCCGATTTTCTTTCTTTTCTCCCACAGGGCCAGCGTCCCTGCGATCTTGCAGATGAAGATACTTTGTCGCTGCTGGAAGAGCTGCAGCATAAACAAAATGATGTGAGTGATGGGTTGTTGGAAGCTTTTTTTTTTTTTGTCAATTTCATTTTTGTTGTGGATAGAGAAGGGCATTGTGATAGACTTTTGTATTTGTACAGAAAGTTTCTAACATCTGAAGATCTGGTGCTTAGGCCACTTTCTGTGTGGGATTCTTCCAGGTTTGGAAGACTTTTTAGGAGAGAAGGCCTCTGCAGGAGATCTTGCAAAGGGTAGTTTGGGGAGCTGAGTTCGAGAAGATCCTCCTTGTGGGATGATCCCAGGTCTTCCCCCAAGCCACTCTTCCTTACAATCACTGACTGGAAGTCTCTGAGTGAACAAAATAATTAAAATAATTAAACAGTTTCCATTTTAAATAATATATAAACAACATCAGATTAAAATTAGGTCGTTGAGGCAGTCACAGAGCATGCCTGGTTTTACAGACGATATAACAAAATTTAGCCGTGTGGTAAGAAACGAAATTGATAAAAAGAGGTGAAACCAATGGGAGAATTCTCCTATCAATGTGGATCAGAGAGACTGTTTTTCAGTTCCAGTGGTTAATTCTAGATTCATGAAGCCCCATAACTTGAGGGGGGATGGGATCTCTTATGTCCCCACTGCTATTGATCCATTGACAGAGGAAGGAAATAACCAGGGAGTTTTGCCCAGCTTGTGCCGGTTACATCCCTACCTGTACTGGGAGGAACTGGTAAAGATAAATTGCACTCTTTTTACACATCTAGTCTACTACATTGTGATTTGCACAAGATTTGCCTTTGAAGACCACTTGGAAACTGCCCTTTGCTGGCAGGTAAGAAGTGCCCTAGTCATGTAACATTGTTGCTGCGTTGGCTTCTAACAGCTTGACAACTTGGCTGATGGGACTATCTTTTCCAACCAGAAATGATCCCACTTGGTATGTGTATTTCTAGAGAATCTGCTAGTAATTCCATAATTGTAATATGAGGAGACAGCTGGGTTTTTCCCCCCAATGATGTCATTCCCCTCCAGAAGTTAGATTAGCTCCCATTCTAATAATATTCCAAAAATGTGTTAAAACAGCTTTTCTAGACCGCACTTGGAGAATTGGTGGAATGGCTTAGCACAGTGTTTCCTAAACTTGGCAACTTTTAAGATGTGTGGATTTCAATTCCCAGAATTCTCCATCCAGCCATGCTTGATCTGTGATTTTTTATTTATTTAACTGCTTCAGCTTCTATTGTTGTATTTGTGTGCTTTGTATTTCTTTTGGATCTTTTATATGCTCATTGTTAACTATCAGGAGCCCTTAAGGATTCAGGGCTTATAATAGTTGCAAAACCAATAAAAGCATTTTGAATCAGGACTGTAACTTTTTCAGGCCCCTCATTGGCGGAATTCAGCTTTAAAGAACTATTTATTCCACATTATTTTAGCTACCTTTCTTTACAGTAATTCATTTCAGATTTCTTGCACAGTTATATGCTTGCTGATACAATTTATCCTAATAATGATCTAATTATAGGGATTCCTTAAGATGTGATTTTTTTATGTTTTTATGCAAGCTGCCTTCAAAGGCCTTTGGCCCTGAAAATATATATAAGATGATAAACCCTTGAGGGGTATGGAGAAGACCAGGTCTGATATGGCTAACAGATCAATTTTATACCAAAATTGTCTGAATAGAATAAGTTCTTTTTTGTGGTGTCCTGTGATTGTAAAACATTTTCGGTTGGTGCCTTGCCTGATGAGTTTTAAGCTCTAATGTAAAATTTGTGTATTTGCCTGCGCATTGATATATCAGAGTTGCCTTAACTACTACAGCTTGGTTTTTTTTAATCACGCTTTAGTTAAATTTGACAATCATTGTATATTGCTGAGACTTTAATCTTATTTTTTAAAGGTCAGCTGTGTAAGCTTGCCTATGCCAATGTGTACTTTGTCCTAAATATACCATAATCCATTACTAAGAAATGCTAATTTGCTGTGTGTGTGTGTGTCTATTGCACAGATCAGGCAACCAGAAACCCTGCATTTGCTTTTTGTAACAGTTTTGGACATTTGGTTGATGTGGGTGAATGTTTTTTTTAGCATTCCAGTGCATTTGTTATTTAATTGACACATAAGGAGATACACCACCCAAACTCTGTTCCTTCCATTGCCTTTTTGCATGGCCCTCAAGAAGTGTTGCGAGCTGGAAGGCTAAAGAAATACGGATGGCCCTTAGGGCAGAAGGTCACGGAGGGAGGCCAGCATGCCTGTCAACTTGAGTTTTGCCAGCCTGAGGGTTGCATTTCTGAAACTGCCGGGTGGGCCTCCCAGAGGCGGCTGATCTGGGGAAGCCGATCAGCCTCCCTCTCCATCTGTTTCAGGCTTACGGTAGAGTGGGGTGGGGATGGGGGGGGGGGAGGAAGGAAGATAAAGAGAGAGAGAAAAAAGGGCTGGTTCCCAAGGGAAAGCAGGCAGGATGGGCCTCCCTCCTGCCTCAGCTTTCTGCCCTTTCCAGCTGTGGATTGGAACCAGATCAGCCTCCAAGTCCTTTGCAAAGCTGAAAGGCGCTTTCTTTGCATTCTTTCTTTTTGTAAATCGACTTGGAAGTTTTCCTATGAGAACCAGTTGAAGGAGCAGCCTGTCCCAGTAAAAGACAGGAGGGGGAGAGGTGTGTGGAGTGGGTGAAGCTGCATCTGAAGGGACCCAGGGTTCAAGGTCCTGTCCCACCTTCTGAGCGATAAAAGATAAAAGCCAAAGCATTCACAGCTTTTTCAGTTGCAAAAAAAGTACATCTGAGGGGGGAGGAGGGGGGGAGAATGTGATGAGAAACCAGTGGAATGAGGTGGGGGGTTCCCCTGTTTTCTTTTGCTCTTTCCCCGGCCATAGGAATCATAGGCTGAAGATTAAGGACTGACTTGGGGCCTTCTACAGTTAACTTATAGCATAAAGTATTGCAAGTCAAAGCCTCTGTTCTTAAAGGGGATGGCCCAGATTGATATTCCTCCAGTGGCCGCCATCTTATTAAAAATAATAATAGCAATAGCACTTGGACTTATATACAGATCTACAGTGCTTTACAGCCCTCTCTGAGTGGTTTACAGAGTCAGCATTTTGCCCCCAACAATCTGGCTCCTCATTTTACCGAACTTGGAAAGATGGAAGGCTGAGTCAACCTTGAGCTGGTCAGGATCGGACTCCTGAGAGTGGGCAAAGTTAGTCAGCAATACTGCATTCTAACCACTGTTGTCCACCATGGCTCACTAAAAAAGCAGTATTTTTTTTTAAAAAAAAAATCCTGCCTTTATTATTTTTATAAATAAGATAGCGAACATATTCCTTTTTCTTCCTCTTTTCCCCACAACAACCAGAGGAGTTGGGCTGAGAGATTTGCAGGATCATACATTACAACACTACAACCCCAAAGCACAAGGGCCATGCTGGCTGTTGTCCAACACATCTGGAAGAGGATACTAGTTAGGGAATAGGTGGTTGGTTGAGATCTGGCACATCTTTCTAGATCAGGGGCAGACAACTTTGGCTCTTTTATGACTCGTGGACTTCAACTCCCACAATTACTGAGCCAAGCTGGCTCAGCAATTCTGGGAGTTGAAGTCCACAAGTCATAAAAGAGCCAAGGTTGCCTGCCCCTGTTCTAGATGTTGCTCATACGACTTCTCCTCTGCTTCCAAGTATCATACTGCAGAGGGCAAATAGTCTTTTGCACTGCGCTGAAAAGCTACGAATGGACCTATCTTTTCAAAGCGGTGAGCACTTCTCTAAACTTAGCAGTCACAGTTTCAGTTTGATTCCTGTTGCCTTTTTTGTTGTGAATCACAAAAATTTGCTACTGTCCTTGATCTTGACCAGTCCAAGATAGCAGTAGCTGCTGAAAAGTTTGTTTGCCCCTCTGGTATCTCATATACAGAGGAGCAGATTTTTGTCACATTCCACCCGAACAAAAACAATGAAGGCTGCATTTTGTGCAAGTGGAATAAAAGTTTTGATTTGCTTCTCTCCCCTTTTATCATTCAGTTGCGCAGCAAAAAGGAAGCCCATCGGCAGGCTGTGATTGACACCAGTTTGGAACAGCCCCCCTCGTACACAAGCAAACATCGAAGGTCAGCACTAGAAGTATTATTAGATATTGTACTCTTATGGAAAATACCAAGTCTTCAGTTCCACGTAACTCCCTCAGCCTTTGTTTTCAGACATTGGTAATTTAAGGTTTTAATCTAGGTTTTTTTAGCCCTGGAATCAGATATGTGAAATCCACGCCATCACACCTCCAGCAAAAAGTGGCAAGACAAGTTTGGAGGGAGAATCTTTACTTGATGTACAGCAAGTCTGACAAGAATTTGCCGAAGAAATGTTTATGGTTTGAAATTGCAGCTGTCAGATTCGTCTTTCTGTTTGTGGTTCATATGTTGAGCCTGTGCCAATTACAAGAGTCTGTTATCCGGAAAGAAAATCTCCTAGCAAGAACCGTCTGCTGTCGTGCTCGGAGTAGGACTTCGTTGGGCACATCATAGAGGGGTTTGGGATTTGTAAGCGGATTGTAGGGGTGCCATTTTCTCAAATGGCTTTTGCCTTAGGAACCATTGTAAATGTGAGTCAGTGGCTTAGTTGCCAAGCATCCAAATTTTGGTCATGTGACCACGAGGATGCTGAAATGGTCATAAGTGTGAAAAATGGTCAGAAATCACTTTTTCCAGTGCCGTTGGAACTTTAAATGGTCACTAAATGAATTGTTGTAAGTCGAGGATCACCTGTACATACATAATTTGTGGTATATATCTGTGGCAGGGTAAGCAAGCAAGATCCTCCCAGCTTCTCCTCCTGTCCATCTCTTCCTTTGATTCTCCTAGGAGCTCCGTGTGTCGCATGAGCAGCAAAGAAAAGATCTCGGTCCAAGACCAGTCAAAGGAGCGGAAGACCTTGGGTACCATTGCTGTGGGCGAAGAGGAGACCAGTTCGGCTTCGGAGGGGGATGAAATACCAGAGTCCAATGGTGAGGGGGGGGGCGGAATGCAGCAGCCCAGGCCCTCATTCTAAGAGGTCACAATGGGCTGATTGCTAATTGCTTCCCCATCTGTTGCAGAAGTGAAGGCTGTTCCCCCAACAGACAGCAGTGCAGTGAACGGCGTGTCTGTGACTCCCGTTAGGCCTCTGTCCCCATGTCCTCTTGGCCCAAAGGTAAGGCAAGACATTGTGGTGGCAAAGGAAGTCAGGTGTTTTTGAACTTCCTCTCTCCGTTGTCTCAATTTCCTTCTCCAGTTGTGAATCCAGATAGGATCATTGCAGGTGCTGTGATGTAGCTAAGATCCAACAATTTTACTAGAGCCCAGGATAGAGGGTGACAAGCCCTGCAGGGGTTCCAGTCACTTTGCCATCCCAGTTCATTCATGCCACTTAATATGGGGATTGCAGGTATTCATGTGCCCCTGAGCACAGGCTGCATATACAGCAGAATAATACTGGACTGTAACAAAGGTGTATTTTCAGGAGGCAACTGGACTTCCTTGTTATTCTTCAAAGTTGTTTCACTTCTCATCCAAGAAGCTTCTTCAGCTTTGACTGGATGAGAAGAAGCTTCTTCAGCTCCAAGTGGCCCCAATGACTCTCTAAAAGAATGCAAATGACCAACTGTCTGCAAGGAGTATAAATCCTTCCGTTCCTCACCATCCAGCCAGAGCTGAAGAAGCTCCTTGGATGAGAAGTGAAACGTTTTCAAAGAAAAACAAGAAAGTTCAGTTGCCTCTTGAAAAAGCACCCGTGGGACAACCATGACCTGGATGACTGAGCATCCTCATAGACCCTGGACTGTACCATTTCAGAGTACAAGTACAGTAGTCCTCAACTTATGATCATAATTGAGCCTGCAATTTAGAGTCGTAAGTTGTGATGGTCCTAAAGCAGATTACCACACGATCACATCTGATTTTATTACCTTTTTTGGATGGTTATAAAGTTTTATTATAAAGCAAACTCTATGGTCATTAAGCAAATCCATTGTTCTCTATGGGATATTTGCTGGAAAGGGGAAGGTTTTTTTCAGTTTCCAGCAAAAATGTCGTAAATCAAGGACACATGATGCAGATGGCCGTAAATGTGGGGCAGTTGCCAAGCATCCAAAATCCAGCCATGTGGCCATGGAGGGGGGGGCAGACGTCAGAACTTTGAATCTAGGCTTTAAGTCCCTTTTTCAGGTTCCTGCATAATTTTGAATGGTAGCTAAGCAACTGGTAGTAAATTAAGAAGTACCTGTAGACCAGGGATGTTAAGTCCAATCGCATTTGTATTGTGATGTATCGGGATGTTTTTTTGCCCTTGTGGGGCTGGGGTGGGTGTGGCCTGCGCAGGCCGCATTTGGGCCGCTGGCAGCGTGTTGGACATGCCTGCTGTAGAGGAATTTCACTAGCAACATTTCTGTCCTCAAGGAGATAAGTAGCACAGCTGAGGCTAGCAAGGCCTAAATATTGTGCCTCGGCTGGTTACGTTTGATGAATCATATAACTTTCAAATACTCAGCAAAGTTTTCCACAGAGTTTTTCTTTGCAAAAGGAGCCCCTGAACTCTTAATTTCACAGAAGAAATAGAAAGAAAGAGAGACCTTAGTAGTCCTGCACTTGGTGTAGTCCACCTCTAAATAAGAAATAATCTTCCCCTTAGAAATGTCACCTTTTCTTTTCTTCCAGCCCTCCATCAGTTCTCCATGGTTGCTTGCTCTTTTGCACAAAGCATGTGATGAATTCAACTTAGTGCACTTTTTCTTTTTAGCATGCCTTCATCTAGCATGCTTGATTAACCCTTTATTGCTCGCGTCTGACTTTTCCCCTGCTTGGGATGCTGCCACAAGCAAGTCTCAGGGACTACATTTGCAAAGAGGCCTTTCCGTTCCGTTGGTCAGACCTCCTCCGCCTCTGTTCCCCATCTTGTTGCTGTCATCTCTTATCTGTATAAAATACCTTGAACTTTCTGTTTTCTTTTCCTCTTTTCCCTGTTTTGACATTTGTTCCTGTGTCTTCCGTCCATTGTGAAATGGATCTCCTTCCTCCTCCTTGCTTTCTCATCCCACCTGCTCACTCCAGCCACAGTTTGCCTTCATTTTGCCTCTGCTGCCTATCCCAAACCCTCTGGTTCCTTCCACGTGGAAACAACACTTGCGTAAAACGGGGATCATTCTGGTGCCCCAGAAGGGACAAACGGCTGCTGTGAGTGTCCCACCTAAATGAATGACGGAGGAGCCAAGAGGGGTGTGTCTTTGTGTGGTTGCCTCCAGGAAGCCCAAAGTAGGGCTTAAAATTCTAAATCGGCAACCGATTGAGTGGAGTGGTGAGAGGCTTCTTCACTGGAACCCCAGCCTGCTGTTCTCTTGGCTGTTCATCCCTTTGGTATGCATAAGATTAAAGGAAAATACTGACTCTGTCCATGCCACTGTGGGAAGATTCTGCAAGCATCTCCTGGCTACTGTGTGAAACAGGATGCGGGGCTGTGGATAATGCTGCAGTTTCCTCTCTCTGCACGGTGGGGAGCTGTGTTTTACTTTATCTGTGCATTATAAGGATGCTAGCATTTGGGAAGAGAAAATAGTTTAGCAGCTTAAAGACGCCCGAGGGAGGAAATGAAGAGGGCCGCTAGGATTATAAGCTACTGGGGTCAAGTAGTACTTCAGTAGGGAGGTTGGCCTTGGGCTACAAGAACCATGAGCTTGAATTCTAAAGCCCAAAGCAGTTTGTCCCTTCTCTGGAAGAAGATAGGGGGAAAGGAGGGAAAACAGTGTGTTACAGATAACACAACTGGGGAGGGGGAAGGACAAAGAGGGAAGCACATTGGTCCCATCTCCTGCTTGCCACTGGCATTCTCCAGCATTACTTTTGAAGGAATGTAGCTCTTGATGGGGCAGGCAGGAAGATTGCCTGCTCTGGTGACAGGATATCCAGATAAGAGTGAATCATAGAGCTGGGCTGCAATATCTGTGTGAAGCAGACAAGGGAATCCCATCAACCAAGGTGAAGTTCTTCCAGAATGGAGAGCCTGGGAAATGTAGCAGACACAATTTTTCGGAAACTTCCTGAAAAATGTGGTGATGCAGTGAGGCAGCTTTCCAGGACTAGCTGCCCCCTCCGCCCTGATGGCATTTTGAAATTCTGTGCTGATTGCGATTCTGGGCAGCTCTTCTTGACACGAGCATTGGCTTTTCCATTTTGGAGTTTACATGGGCAAGGGCTTCCTGATGGGACGAGAGGAACAGATCGCCTCATCTGGCAAAGACTCTGGACTATCAGAAGTGGGAGAGGGCAACCTTGAGGTTCTCTGTGGTCCTTTATGCTGTGTTCGTATTTATGTAAACTGCATATTGGGCAGCCCTGCTTGAGAGGTTGCTTGCTAACGACCCCAAGACTGTTTGCTTCTAAATCCTATTTTAAGCAGCTGCTTATATACTAAGGCACGGGTCCCCAACCTTGGCAACTTTAAGACCTATGGACTTCAACTCCCAGAATTCCCCAGCCAGCTATGAACAGGTGGTGCCCCAAAGATCTTGTCCTGGCGCATAGAGGCTGTTAAGAGTCTGGATGGGGGAAGCAGGCCAGGTTCAACCTAGGAAGGGCTGGGAGATTGTGGATTCAAGGGCATTTCAGTTCCAAGGACCTTCCTACTTCAGTTATTGATAAGGTTGTATCTCCTTAAGTGGAACTCACCTATAATTTGTGGGACCTTCTCGAATTATAGGAAGAAGTGGTAGCCAGGAGAGTTTGCACAGATTCATCTTGACCAGAAGACCTTCTTCACAGTCACTCATGCTTTAGTCGCCTCTTGTTTAAATCAGGGGTCCCCAACCTTGGCAACTTTAAGACTTGTGGACTTCAGCTGGGGAATTCTGGGAGTTGAAGTCCACAGGTTTTAAAGTTGCCAAGGTTGGGGACCCCTGTACTAGGGCAATTCCTTCATTATTTCCCCCCTTCATTTGTTTATACAAACAATACTTTTTACAGTGCCCAGAGGGACTTGAAGCAGTTTACAGTGCAATAAAAATGACAAAATTGATCCACAGATCTTATCTAGCTAACTAAGCAACCAGGAACTGCCAGCACCCATGCATTCTGCCAAATGTAAAAGATTTTAAGGCCTTTCTGAAGATTGGGAGGTTGGTGGTAGTCTTCATCTCAACAGGCAGGTGTCTGGAAGCACGTTTTAAGAGAGATGTTTCCAGGAAGAACTGCTTTGAGAAGACTGCAGTCCTGGCTCCTTTCACCTGAGGTATAGTTCAGCCTGAAATCCTACCGCTGTGTTTAGTCATGCTCTGGAACTTCTGAGGATGTGCCAAGTAGCTATTCCTTGGTAATCTCTAAAAGCTTTCATGTGATAAAAAGGGGTTTTCGGATGCTTTGACCTTTCCTTACACCACCTGCTTTGGAGAAAAAAATCAGAGCCCATAGCTAGCTGACTGGAAGTACTACTGTTCTTGCCTTGAAACCCAACCAATTCTGTTTCTTCTCAGTTGGCACCCAAAGTTTCATGCCCACAGCACTGCTTCTCCTGTAATTCCTCAAGAGAGAGAAGAAAATGGAAAGTTGCCACTTTATTACCAAGTTAAGAATCTGATGGATCTATTGCAAACCAGAATTCTGGGCTTGTTTCTTCTCTTAAGGCAGGGGTTTCCAAACCTGGCAACTTTTAAGACTTGTGGACTTCAACTCCCAGAATTCCCCAGCCAGCATGGGGAATTCTTAAAGTTGTCAAGTTTGGAGGCCCTCTGTCTTAAGAAATCCTCAGTTATTCAGGTCTTGAATTCCTTGGTCTAGCCCAGGGGTAGGCAACCTTGCTCCTTTCACTTCCAAATTCCCTTCATCCATCCTGACTCCCTTCCCTTCCTTTTCTCTCCGCTTCTTCTGTTTATCCCTTTCTGCTTTACCCCTCCTCTTCTGTTCCTCTCCACCAGTTCTCTGGAGGTCCCAACCGCATCACAGAGCCAGGGAGTTTGCCAGATCCGGCCACATGGAGACAGAGTCTGCGCAAAACAAGCAGCTTTGGAGTATTGCAGGATGCCAAGCTGGACGAAGGAGTCCACAAGGGGGGCAGCGGCATCAAGCGCTCGGCATCCAGTCCCCGGCTTGATACAGAAGAGAAGGTGAGTTGGGCAGACACAAAGTTCATTGAGGCAGGTCAGGCATGGCCAGCCTCACCATTAGGTTAAAATATATCATTTGTCTCAGGTGGTTGATTCTGAGAGTTGACGGCAGCCAAGTGTTGTTGGAAACACCTTTGTAACACTTGGCCCGCCCTGCACCTCTAAGATAGCCTGCTGCAGTCAGGTGTAGAGGAGGGTGGCATCAAGAAATAGGAAAGCCTTGGATTGCTCTCCCTTCATACAAGGAACAGGAGAGGGGTGCCAACTGTTCTGGTCTTCAGGCAGCACAACTGTCCCTAGTACCGTAATGTATTTGAACAGTAGCCTTTTTTGTCTTATCTGAATCCAGTCGGGAAGATCTGTCAGTTTGTGGGGAAGAATTGGTAAAAGGGTCAGGCTTACATTTGACAGTTTTGGTTTTGGTTTCATTTCCCCCCTTTTTCATCAGTTGTCCAATTAGATGACTTTAAATAAAAAAAAAGTGCAGAGAAGAGCAACTACGATGATAAAGGCCTGGAGCTAAAACATATGAAGAATGGTTGCAGGAACTGTGTATGGATAGCCTAGAGAAAAGAAGGACTAAGGGTGATATGATAGTATTACTCCAGTATTTGAGGGGCTGCCACAAAGAAAAGGAAGTCAGCTTATTTTCCAAAACACCAAAGGGCAGGACAAAAAACAATGGATGGAAAGTAATCAAGGAGAGAAGCAATCTCGAATTAAGGAGAAACTTCCTAACAGGGAGAATAATTAACCAGTGCAGGGGTAGGGAACCTTGGCTCTTTTATGACTTGTGGACTTCAACTCCCAGAATTCCTGAGTCAGCATGGCTGATTCAGGAATTCTGAGTATTGAAGTCCACAAGTCATAAAAGAGCCAAGGTTCCCTACTTCTGAACCAGTGGGACAGCTTGCCTTCATTAGTTGTAGGTGATTCATCACTGGCTGTTTTTGAGGAGACACTGGACAGCCACTTGTCTCAAATTGTATAGGGTATCCTGCTAGAGCAGGGGGTTGGACTAGAAGACCTCCAAGGTCTCTTCCAGCTCTATTCTGATTGATTGACTTCCTTAAAGCAATAGTACTTAGACTTAAGTACTACTTCATTGTGCTTTACAGCATTCTGTGAGGGGTTTACAAATACCAGCATATTGTCCCCAACAGTGTGGATCCCCATTTTACCTCAGAAGGATGGAAAGCTGAGTGAAGGGCGATTTACAATTTAAAAAGGAGGTAACATCAAAGGAAACAAATAGGCCAAACGAGCCCACAACCAGAGATAAAAATCTAAAGTAGCTCTAGATTTTATCTCATAATTCTGGGCAAAAAAGACAAGATTTAACCTGATCTTTAAAATCTCAATTAGCTACCAACTGAGTCATATTTAAGGAGAGTATTTCATCATGGAGGCCTCTGCGAAGAAGACAGTATGCGGAGTAAGGCACCAGCAAATGATCTTAATGTTCAGACAAAAGATGTAGACCTATGGTGATCCTAGGAGGAACTGTACGCAAGGCAGCCATTTTGTCATGGGTGTGTCATGGACATCAGGACTTTCTGATTTGCCACTTTCCACTGGTTTTGGTAGAACGGTCTGGCTTTTATTCTTGAAAACCCATGAACAGCAATTGGAGAAATGTCGCTCAGGAGGAGGAGGAGGAGGAGAACTAGAGCACTTTCATATCTAATGGAGAGAAAGTACAGGTGGTCCTCAATGTACGACCACAATTGAGCCCAGAATTTCTTGACTGTTGTAAGTCGAGGACTACCTGTAAAGATGACAGATGCTGCAGCTCTGGTGCAGGAGATCTCTTGCTTGTGGGCAATATTTGGCATTTCCACTTACAGGTAGTCCTCGATTTACAACATTTCGTTTGGTGACTGTTCAAAGTTATAACGACACTGAAAAAAAAGTGACTTAGGACCATTTTTCACACATATGACCGTTGCAACATCCCCATGGTCACGTAATCAAAATTCAGACCCTTGGCAACTGACTCATATTTATGACAGCTGCAGTGTCTCTGGATCATATGATCACGTTTTGCGACCTTCCGACAAGCAAAATCAATGGGGAAACCAGATTCACTTAACAACTGTGGCACGAAAGGTCATAAAATGGGGCAAAACTCAACTAACAACTGTCACTTAGCAACAGAAATATTGGGCTCAATTGGGATCGTAATTTGAGGAGTACCTGTATTTAAAAAAAGGTTGAGGAGCAGGACCTTTCTTATCTTTGGAAAGCTTCTGCAGCTTAGAGGAGATGATATTGACTAGATCGGGGGGGGGGGGGTGCGAGACAGTATTCCAGGGCGTGCAAAAACTTGGGTTTTCAAAATTATAGTGTATAGGCATAATTTGTTGCCATTATTTCGAACTTTTGTAAGGGGTGCGAGAATATATCAGACATGTTCTAGGGGTGCGGGGTATAGAAAAGGCTGGGGGCTGCTGAACTAGATCAGGGGTCTTCAAACTTGGCCCTTTTATGACTTGTGGATTTCAACTCCCAGAATTCCTCATGGCTGGCTGAGGAATTCTGGGAGTTGAAGTCCACAAGTCATAAAAGGGCCAAGTTTGAAGACCCCTGGACTAGATCAGGGCTAGGCAACCTCAGGAATTCTGGGAGTTGAAGTCCGCGAGTCATAAAAGAGCCGAGGTTGCCCATCCCGGACTACATAATCAGTGAGCAACTTCAGCCTTCTAAAGCAGGGGTCTCCTACTTTGGCAACTTGTGGACTTCAACTCCCAGAATTCCCCAGCCAGCCATGCTGGCTGACCAAAGAGTGGCTAGTTACATTTTTTTTTAAAAAAAAACTCTAAAATATCAAAATAGTTAATACCCCAGTAGACTGTACATGCTTGAAGAAAGAGCACCCTACTCCTTCTAGTGACAATACCCTGTCAGTCCCATAGCATTACAGCCCCCTAGGTGCAAAATAACTGCCCGGTCCTGGCTTAGATAGAATGGATCAGGTCTGGAACAGTTGAAACTACCTGTTCTAAGGTCAGGATGGGTTATTTTAGGATGGGAAAATTCTGCCATGCCACACTTCGCCCACCTCTGAGAACACACCACACAATGCTGCCTTGCATTAAGTTTTCAAAAGCCGGCCTTATCGGTATTATTTCTGAAGGTTTAAGTGGACCCAGCCTTGGTCAGGTGCAGATCATCTGTGTATTTTTTTTTTTTCATGATGCAAACAAAGCCAAAGGAAATACCGCAGTTGAATCTCAGTTTCACATTTAGCTCTTTTTGGTCAAAAGCAGAACACGAGGGGTCCTTGGTGCTCTGTGAGCTTGCTAGTTTTCTTGCCGACATTTCATTACGCTAACTAGGAAACATCGTCAGTGCTGGGTAATGAAACGTCGGCAAGAAAGCGAGCAAGCTCAGAGAGCACCCAGGACCCCCTCATGTCAACCCTGAGCCAGAAATATTCTCCTTTAAAAGCAGAACTTTCTTTTTCTGTGCTTTCTATTTATTCCCTTCTTTCCTACCTCAGATCTAGCAGCTTTGCACAGTCTTGTGAGCTCTGGTGTGGGTTTGTTTTCCCTCCAGTGGGGCGGCTTTTCAGCGTGGGGATTCAGGACACGAATTTTGCCACCAGTATGTCTCTGCTGTGCCCTCTTTTTCTTTTCTTTGTCTTTCCCTCCCTCTCCCTCCCGATCCTGTCATTGCCTGTATTATCTGCAGCAAGACATCCAGGAGCTCTTGAAGAAGTGGAGCAAGAATCCCATTGGCCCATGGTTAGCCAATAGGAACACAGCTTCTGAGCCACCTGGTGACCCGGTAGGAGTCTCGACCCCTCAGAGAGGGTGGCTGGATACCTTGCTTGCTAGCTTTGCTTTATTTGGGCAGGGGAGGGTTAAATGTGTGTGGGGGGGGGTGCTGAGCTTGAGAGGCATGGACGTGTAAAGGGAAGTGCATGCCTAAGGGCACCAACAGCATCTGGTGGGAACCACATATGGGTCCTTTTGTTTCAGTTCTCCTTCCACCTCTGCTCTTTCCCCACTCTTAACAATTTTTTCTTGTTCTGTCTGGGCCACAGCTACCCTGTTAGAGAGGCAGTGTTGAAGCTTTCTGTCCTTCTCCATCCATTAGCAGTTCCTCTAGCATTAAGGGAGAGATGCTCACACTCTCCCTTTTACAGAAACGCAATGCTCACATTAGTGGGCCCCCAAAGCCTCCTGAATCTAGCTTCTGAGCGCCCCCATTCCTAGCCGGAATAGAAAGTAACGGTGGAACAGCTGTCAGTCAAATCTATATTTTCTTTCCTTTTTCCATCTTTTTTTACAGAACAAAGAGCCACGCCTGGCACGAGTAATCCCAACCCCCACTCGCCGGATATTTGCCCTCCCAGACACAGAACCCCACCGGGATCCCCGACGCGCGTGAGTAATCTACCATGGATAAACTAAAATAGCACGCTTCGACTTGAGAGGCCTAGATTGGAATCTTGCTCAGACAGGAAGCTGGTTAGCTGAGACAGGGCAGTTGGCTTTTCCCAGGCAGGGTGGATATTCGCCTCTTTCTCATCCTCTAGTGAGGGTGCATCTCTTGACGTTCGTGAGTGGAGAAAACCACAAAACTAACATGGATTAGGCGATCTTTGATCCCCCAGATGTTAAGTTTCTCTACTCCAGCTATCGCCAGCCATTGGCCGTATTGGCTACGGCTACTGAGAATTTGAAGGAACTTCTGGAAAGTTTGTCCTTGTATTGGAAGATCTTTTTGTTAAGCGATAGGATCTGTTGGGTCTACTTTTAGTTTTCAGAGTGGGAATGGGAAAAGAGATTCCCAAGATTCACTGGAGGATAGAAATATTTGGAGAAGTGAAGCTGTTGTGCTTCAGTAAATTTATTTGGTCTTTTAAGGCAGGGCTTTTCAACCAGTGGTACGGGTACCACCTGTGGTACATTGGCACCTGGCAGGTGGTAAGCGACCATCCTAGAAAAGTGATAGCGGGGGAGGGGAATGAGCTGAACCGGTGGCAGCACCGCACAAGCCTGAGCGAGAGACGGCTGGAGCTGCAGGGCTGGAGCTGCAGGGCTGTCAGGGCTCAGCGGAAGCGCCAGGATCAGTGCCGCTTTCCAGTGATCGGCGCTTCTTTGGGGTTGTCAGGGCTCAGTAGAAGCGCCAGGATCAGCACCAGGCTCCAGCTGAAAAGCGGCACTGATCCTGGCACTTCTGCTGAGCCCAGAAGAAGCACCAATCAACTGGAATGTTGCAGCATCTCCAGGGCCTTGTGATTTACGTTCAGATGCTTGGCAACTGATTTATATTTATGACGGTCACAGTGTCCCAGGGTCATGTGAAGTGACCAAAACCTGCTGCAACCACCCAGCAGACGAGGGGGAATAAAAACCAAACACCACCCCCCACCTCACCCCCACTGCCAATCCTCAACAGAAATGCTCACAACAATGAAAACCTCGGACATGAGGAAGAGCACCGCTAGGTGGGCAGGCAGGTGTCTTGCTCGGCTGTGGCTTGGGGGGCACTTTTTTCAGTGTCATTGTAACTTCGAACAGTCACTAAGCGAACTGTTGTAAGTCGAGGACTACCTGTACTTCATCATCTTTTTCCTTTTGGGGGGGGGTCATCAGGTTTTTGACACCGTGCTAGGCGACTGGTGGTACTCGGATGTTGCCATATCCTAAAAGTGGTACAATGGGTGAAAAGGTTGAAAAGCCCTGTTTTAAGAGCACCCTTATCGACTTTGAATAAGGTGCTATATCAGTTTGCTTTTTACCGTTTGCAGTTTAAAAGCCTAGCAATACTGTTGTGCCTTTGCAAAAGAAAAAGGGGCCAGAACGTTTGCTAGATGTTTTTGCTAAAGTGGCAAGCTTTTGGAAGAGGAGGGGGGAACTCAAAATTAATGCAGACAAGACCTTCCAAGGGACCATTAGCCTGAATTTTAGAGAGCAGTGGATTGGTGTCATGAAATCTCACAGAAGCCAAGGAGGCCCCTCTAAATATTCTCTTGCGCGTGCTCTCTCTCTTTCTCTCTCTCTCTCTCTCTTTCTCTTTCTGTCTTCCTGCTCACTCCCCGCAGAAACTTAGAAGGTGGCCTTCAGAGGAAGATAGATACAGCCCCTGCCCCACACCAGCCCCTCTCTTCCACTACCATCAGCTCTAGCATGGATCCCTGGGACCGCCGAAGGTGAGGGTTGGCTGGGCCAGGGGCAGGCAGTACGGAAAGCACTTAGGGCCACGATAGACGGGTGATCCTGAAAAGGCATGTAGGCTGATCTCTGTTGATGCAGTTATTATCCTGATCTTCTGGGCCTTAAATTTCTGTGAGTTGCTTGTATTATTATTAACTTTCACCACTGATAACACAGGCGTCCACTTCATGGTGTCAACGGGAGAGAATTTGGCCAGACACTTATGCCCGGTGTCTGTTTGATCTTGTCTATCACTGGGTCTAATAGAAGAAGGACGGCCTTTCTGTGTTGTGCTCCATGCTCCATACAGGATGCTACCTGTATGCCATCTTGATAGCTCTCTCTGTCCTGTTGAGTTTGGCAGAATTAAAAGGGCTCTGCCCACTGCCTTTTTTTCTTCCTCCTCCACCTCTTACGTTTCATTCCACCTCTCTGGTCTGACTAACTGCTTTCCTTGGCAAAATGGAAGGCATTGTGTTTGGCCAGGAAAAGTCAAAAGAAGCCAAGCAAAAGTTACCTGACACACTTGCAAAACGTAAGAGTTTCCTCTCCTTTCCTTTCCTTTCCCTATCCTGACGTCCTGCCAATGCAACAGCTCTACGAGGCTTGGCAGGAACTAACCGGGGCTCCTCGAAGCTGTAAAAAGCATGAGGAAAAACCTTTTACGTGCTGCCTAACCACCAGGGTCATCCTGCTAGGTCATACCAGACGCCCGTGCGAGATGAAGAATCTGAATCCCAAAGAAAAGCCCGTTCTAGGCTCATGAGACAATCCAGGCGTTCCACACAGGTAAGAGTTGGTGCACCCCCCCCCAAAAAAAAAACTGGCTTGAAGGTGATGCCCCACAGGTTGGGGTGCAACGGCTTCCTTGGCTTAACTCAATGCCTCACAAGAGTTTTGCTGTCCATTGGCCACAATCCCATCAGCATCTTCTGAAGGGTAAGGTATTTTCCTGATGGATACACTCTCTCTCTCCCCTCCATCTTCATGTCCTCTCCCCCCCCCCTCCCTTTTCTCTCTCCCTCCTTTTGCCTCCCTGTGCCCGTTTTAGGGAGTGACCCTTACGGACCTCAAGGAGGCTGAGAAGACCATGGGCTGGACCGGCGATTCCAAAACTCCTTCAGAACAAAGGAACAAGGAGGATGAAAAACGGGACAAAGAAGGGGAACAGCAGTCTCAGGAGACCACGGTAGGGATCCTTTTGAGGTGGATGGGTTGTATTCAAAGCCCCTCCAGCATTGGCAGGAGGAGAGAACCTGATCTAATGATAAATGGATCAGGGAAAAGATGAGGCCTGATCTAAGGGGGGGGGGGGCTTACAGGTATACGTGCCTGCTGCTCAGGATGCAGATCCTTGCAAAGGGCCTCTAAAAGAAAGACGCAACTGGCCATTGCCAGGCTGAGCAGGATAGTGACCCTTTGTGGCGGGATGGAGAGGGAGGTGGCTCCTGGCACTCGCAATGTGCGGCTTTCCTTGTGCGTCTCTGCCAGCACTGGGTTCAGTTGAGGATCTGGTGTGTTTTGGCACGTCCTGTGAAGTAGGGACACTCATCACGCCACCCTTTTCAGTCATCCCAGGCTTTAGTTTGGCCCTCTGCAAAATGGCGGCCCTGTTGCCTTGAGCAGGTTTGTAACTGGTCTTCCTTCTTATTCTCCCTAACTTCATTCTCCCAACGCCTCATTCCAGGACTCTGCTAGGCGCTTCCGGCTCCCCAGTTCAGACAGTTCTTCAGTTTATACTGTGAATCCGCTAGTGGTGAATTCGCAGCTCCAGAAAGGTAACCCTTGTGTTCAGGTGAATATTTCCTTCTTTCTTTTTCCTCCTTCGTTTTCAGTTTGCCTGCTTGACATGTTTCACTGTGGACTGGCGCTAGCTCCTTCGTCTCCTTCGATCCTGACTCGTTTCATTCTCTCCCTGACTCGTTTCATTCTCGAGGAGGTCTTAAAGCTTTCGTCTCCTCCGTGCCGCGTTGTTGACACTCAGGACTTGGGAGGTGGACAGCCCAGACTCAGCTGCCTGTCCTGTTTTTTGTTTTTTTTTAAACCGCAGGAACGGAAGTCGATAAGGCTGGCTCTGAGCTGGATACAGACCTTCGGAACAGACTGGCTATCCGAGACCGCAGGAAAGGCCGGCGAGAGAGGCGCATCACTGCTCTGGGAGGAAACTCAGAGGTGAAGGAGAGAAGGGCACCAGAAGAAGCGGGCTAGTGCACTGGAGGAAGGGCGGAGTTCAGGATACAGATAGGAGGTTGCAGTAAAGGTGGTGGATGCCTTTTACCTGCACCCACCTTGACTGTGAGAACCTCTGAACCGCATTTTTTTTTCTTCCTCTAGGGGGAGGAAGATGAAGACACTGAACAAATCCACAATGAAGATCCATCTGTACATAGCAGGTAGATTCCTCTATAGCAGGGATGGCAAATCTTATAGGCTGAGCATGTCAGAAATTCAGAAAACACCTACGTTGACTCTGCTGGTCTCTCTCTCTCTCTCTCTCTCTCTCTCTCTCTCTCTCTCTCTCTCTCTCTCTCTCTCTCTCTCTCTCTCTCTCTCTCTCTCTCTCTCTCTCTCTCTCTCTCTCTCTCTCTCTCTCTCTCTCTCTCTCTCTCTCTCTCTCTCTCTTTCTCCATCCATCCATCCATCCATCCATCCATCCATCCATCCATCTATCTATCTATCTATCTATCTATCTATCTATCTATCTATCTATCTATCTATCTATCTATCTATTTATCATGTCTCTCATACACACACACATACACAATACATACATACATACATACATACATACATACATACATACATGCTGTCGTTATAAATATTTTTCAAAACGCCCATCCAAGGCAGCTCTGGATTGCACGAGGCCTGGACATTTCGGAGAAGGCTCTTTTGTGGCCTTGTATCTTCCAAAAAGCGTGGAAAATCACACCCGTGATTTTCAGAGGCTCCAGAGGCCGTGTGAGAGCAAGGCCCTCTTGCACAACTTCCAGAGTGTCTAGAGCAGAGGTCCCCAACCTTTTGGGCACCAGGGACCGGTTCCGTGGGGAAAGGTTTTTCCGCGGACCGGAGGGTGCTTGGTTTTGTGTGCTGCCTGCATCCTGCGGATGGGGCTTTGTTCGTTTGTGCGGACCGGTCATTGGCATGCCATGGACTGGGGATTGGGGACCCCTGGTCTAGAGGCCTGGCATGTCACCAAAATTGACATGGCCTGTGACCCATGACCCACGTGTCAAAGATTCACCGTCATTGCCCTGTAGTGGAGCAACGAACTGTGATCACTATGTGGATAAAGATTCTCAGTCATCCAGATAGAGTTGTCTGGAAGTTGAGTCTGGAAGAAATGGGTTTCTTTTAGCCTGGGACGAGGCTGCTGAGATTGTAGCCAATGACAAACCTAACATTGCTGGAATGAAACAAGCTTCAGGAGGGGACAAAGTGGAAGAAGCACTGGGGGGAGGGATTCCATAGTGAAATGAGTGCTTTTAACAATGCTCTCTCTAAACGACCCAGATACACAACATGGATCAAGCATTTTAGCCTCCAAGGGAAACTTTGGCAGCTACACAGTCCAGGGCTGCCTACACATGATTGCACTTTCTGGAAATTGAGTCAGGGCACTAGGACTTCTTTTCTTGTTGGTCTGAAATGTTTCACTGCTTCTCCAAGTAGTTTCTTCAGTCTAACCCTAACCCCCCCCTTCCCCTACACAATGCTTCTTCCGTTTTGTCCCCTCCTGAAGCCTGTTTTATTCCAGCAATGTTAGGTTTGCCATTGGCTACAATCTCAGCAGCCTCCTCCCAGGCTAGAAGAAGCCCATTTCTGCATGAACACATGAAACCGGCATATATTGCTGTTGTTTTGCTAAAGCACCACTGGCCTTTATGTTTTCCTTTTCAGTCTTTTTCTCCCAAGTTAATATTGTGCCTACCTAAATTGTTATTATTACTTTTGCATCGTGCAAAGGAGCCAGCAGAGGGCAGTGCTCACCGCCTCCCTCTGCTGCTTCTTTTCAGCGATCACTTAAACAGCCTTCTGCCAAAACGGACTGCACCTTCGGGCTGCCAAAGAGGGAGCAGCGCACCTTCGGGCTGCAGAGAAGAACCGGACAATTATTACAAGAAAGTTAGTGCTTGGAGAAGGAGGGTTTCGCACTCACTGGGGCAGGCAAAAAAAAGCAGCTGCAAAGAGAACGCTGCTGTATCTAGCACTTGCTTATCTTTCTCATTGCCTCCTTTTTCTTTTCCTTCCCTCCCCCACCCACCCACCTGCGTCTTTAAGCTGTATGAAGATCTCTTGATTGAGAATGAAAAGCTGAAGGAACAGTTGCAGGAGGCGCAGCTCCAACTCACGCAGATTAAGCTGGAGCTGGAAAGAGTGACCCAGGTACGGGGCAGGGCAAGGTGGGCCCTTCATGGGAGAGCTGGAGGGGGAAGGGGGAGGGCTGAAGAGGCATATTGGGACTGAGAGCATTAGCAGGCAACTCTGGTGAAGATTGGAGAGAACGTAGAGCCAAAATCTAGGGTTAGAGTTATTGGGATACAGAATGTGGGGTGATGTGCTTAAGATCTAGGAGCAGGAGCAGGGGATACTCAGGTCCACCCTATGCAACAGAAGTTCTCTAAGTATCCAGGCCAATTACTTTTCTTTATTTATATCCCACCTTTATTATGTTTACAAATAACTCAAGGCTGCGAACATACACAACACACCTTCCTCCTATTTGCTCCACCACAACAACCCTCCGAAGTAAGTTGGACTTGAGAGAGAGAGAGAGCGACTGGCCCAAGGTCATCCAGCTGGCTTTCATGGCTAAGGCAAAGCTTGAACTCACGATCTCTTGCTTTCTACCTCTTAGGGCTGTTGTGGGCAAATGTGGGAGGAGGGAGCACCGTATATGCCTCCTGTTCAGCCTACCAGGTAGGCCAGAAAGGAAACAGGCCAGATAATCTAATGCCACTTTATTGAAAAGCTCCGTTAACAAAATCTTGTGCAAGTCTGAAAGTACAATTCTCCCGCTGTCACCTTTAGTGACATAAGGAGGGTCCCTTTTGAGCTTCTTGCTCTGCCCACTATGCAGCTGTGGGCTATGCTCCCTCTTATCTAACTATTCCCTAGGCCAGGGGTAGGCAACCTTGGCTCTTTTATGATTTGTGGACTTCAACTCCCAGAATTCCTGAGCCAGCATGGCTGGCTCAGGAATTCTGGGAGTTGAAGTCCACGAGTCATAAAAGAGCCACGGTTGCCTACCCCTGGCCTAGGCAGCATCTCCTTCCCCCCCCCCCCATCATTCTTACATGCCATTACATTATTTGACCTCCAGAATGAAAGGTCAGCTATAAAGTTAACAAATAAATAAAATACATAGCTTTAGTGTATATTTGCTTTAGATTTCCATCTTTGCAATTAACCTGGAATGAATTTTTTAAAAAAAGTCTCAGTAACTGTACTGAGTAGTCTTGGTTGACTGCTGTTTTTCCCAGTATTTGCAATTCTGGTTCACCTGTGGAAATCTTTAAGAAAGTGACTTAAGGACCGACAGATGTAAAATGGTTTGCTAGAAATGCATGCATAGCCCTCCTCCTAGTCCAGACGACATTAATCCAGCCTTTCCATCTATGAACTTGCTTGTAGAGTGTGATCTTCAGATGAGGTGCATGTCTGGATTTTCAGTGATGCCCCCCCCCCCAATGATAACCCACTTCTGTCCCTGAGGTTCACGTTCCTATCTTCTCTAGGTTGTGTATTGCTGTATTGTATGGTTTATTATTATTTTACCAGTCATATCCTGTCTTCAGATCTGCAAGGGGGAGGGTTATAATACATGTTTAAAAAGTAAGCACAGAAATGATTTTGAGTCTTTTTTTGTATGTTGTCTGCCCTGGCCAGAGGCAGGAGCGCTTTGCTGAACGACCGGCTCTTCTAGAACTAGAGAGATTTGTAAGTATTTGTTCCCTCCTCCCTATTCCTTCCCCTCTCCTGCATTGCCAGAACTGACCTATCAAACAGGTTGATGCCACCTTTGGGGAGAAGCCTGTCAGTGAGGCAACTATGCTGTTGAGGAGAAGGCAGTAACTGACTGGGCATTTTTACACGTACTAAAGCAGACATGTCAAACACAAGGCCCGGGAGCCGGATGCGGCCCGCGAAGTGGTTTCATGTGGCCCGCGAAGCCATCCTGGAAACAGTGAGGGAACGGCCCCCGCTGCCTTCACCCTGGCCCAGGCCAGCCGAAAGCTAATGTACAATTTTGTGGTGGCCATCTTGGCACTTGCCCCAGTGGACCATGCCTTGGCACTTGCCCCGGTCCCACCCCCTTCTGCCAGAGACCCTTGGATCTGTTCCACTCCTGCCCAGGCCCCCACAGGCACCCTTGATGCGAATGATGTAGAACTGGCCACGCTCACCCAGTAGGCCACACCCACTCCATCCACGCCCATCCAGTAGGCTGCACCCACCCTGGCCACACCCACCCGGTCCCCCAGAGGGCAACCGTAATGCTGATGCGGCCCTCAATGAAATTGAGTTTGACACCCCTGTACTAAAGGCTGGGGTTTCAAGGAAAGAGTGTACACTGTTAACCTAGATTATTTGCATCTCCCCTAGAAGGAGAGCAGTTCCTGGCTATCTCCTCTTCTGTTACAAAAAATTGACCAGTATGTATGGCCTGTAGGAATTCTAAAAGGCACAAGATTAAACGCACCCAGTTTTATTCTACAGAGATTGATTTCTCCCCTCTCAGCATAAAAGCATGCTTAGGATTCCTTTCCTGCATCCACTCTTACTTCATCTCTTTGTCCCACCTGTCCCAAACCAGGAGCGTCGAGCTTTGGAAAGGAAAGCTGCTGAGCTGGAGGAAGAATTGAAGGTGATTCTTCTCTTGTTGAAGGAGTCCCTGCTCTGGTTGAATGGTAGCCTGGCTGGGAGCAAGGAAGGAGGAGTTGGCAGGGAGGAAATAGGTTTGCAATACAGGTATAATTCAGTCACAGTCACACCACAAGGTATAGTATTGCTCCTACCTGCCCCTTTGAACAGATTATTCCTAAAACCCTGGAGCTGGAACGGAACCCACCACCAAGACCAACAATTTGCACGTAGAAAAATGACCGATCCTTAAAACTCAGAGAAAGTGTGTGCGCGTGGCATTGTGCGTTTGAACAAGGAACAGAAAAAAGTGCTCCTGATAAATGGGCGTTCTTGGAGTTCTCACACTGCGTACTGCTTTGTTTGCACCCATGTTGGCCAAAAGGCAGGGTGTCCGTTTTAAAAATGAGAAAAGAGGCTAAGAGACAAGATTGGGGAGTAACACCAAAATGCACACCGTAGCCTTAAATTCTCTGAAGGAAGATACAGATAGTCCTCAGCTTACGACCACAATTGAACCCAGCATTTCTGTTGCTAAATAGGACCATTGTTAAGTGAGCTTTGCCACATTTTAAGACCTTTCTTGCCACAGTTAAGTGAATCACTTCAGTTGTTAATTTAGTATCATGGTTGTTAAGTGAACAACTTCTAGCTTCCCCACTGACTTTGCTTGTCAGAAGGTTGCAAAAGGGGATCACATGATCCCATTATTACTGTAACCCTCATAAATACATGCCAGTTGCCATGTAAATTTTGGTCATGTGACCATGGGGATGCTGCGACGGTTGTAAGTGTGAAGAGCAGTCCTAAGTCACTTATTTCAGTGCCGTTGTCAGTTTGAACAGTCATTAAACGAATGGTTGTAAGTCAGGGACTACCTGTAACCAGAAAGAAGTGCCTTGGGAGTTTGACTTCGTATCTGCCTTTCCCCTCACAGGCTCTTTCAGATTTGAAGGCCGACAACCAGCGTCTTAAAGACGAAAACGCCGCTCTTATTCGTGTGATCAGCAAGCTCTCCAAGTGACCACCAGCTGCTGTCACTGTCCCCCGGTTTCTGTGTGAAGCAGGGACCTTCCTCCACACACACCACCACCACCACCACCACATGTACCAAGATCCTGAGCAGGGGCAGGAGAAATACAGTACGTGAGGATAGGGTTGGTCCCCTTCCTCTCACCACCCAGACACTCCAGACGTGGGCTGTTCTGAGGCTCGGCCAAATAGGCCCCACCAACTATTGTTTTCCCCAGAAGTTTGTCTCGACGCCTGCTTCTCCTCCCCCAGCCCTTCCCCTTCCCAGAGACAGTATTTATTTTGTGGCTTCCTTCAGTGACGCTCTTTGCTTTGTTGCTTTTTCCTCCAGGGAACAAGGGGCATAGGGATGATAGGAACCAGTCTTTCTGGGAAACCATAGGGAGCCGGGTGGCCAGCGTTGTTGCTGTGGGGAAGTGGGATTAACAGGCCTTCTTGACAACCAGGTCCTTAGGGCAGTGGTTCTCAACCTTTTTAATGCCGCGACCCCAACCAGTCGTACGTCGAGGACTAAACCGGTCGTAAGTCGAGGACTAAACCAGTCGTAAGTCGAGGACTACCCAACCGGTCGTAAGTCGAGGACTTTCCCTGCCCGGGAGCGCCGCGCATGCGTGGTTCTGCCCCCTGCGCCGGCCGAGGCGTAGCTGGCAAGTGGCAGAGACGGAGCAGGCCGACCACCAGCTGGCCCAGCCCAAGGGAAATAAGGCACCCACCGGAAAAGGGGAAAAAAATGGTGGACAAAAAAAATGGCGGACAAAAAAATGGCGGACAGCCTTGCTTGGCGACCCCCGTGAAATGGTCGATCGACCCCAAATGGGGTCCCGACCCACAGGTTGAGAACCACTGCCTTAGGGTGTCCCTTACGGTTAAGCTTGGCAGCCCAAGAGACAAGTTAGCCAGTAGTGGCCATGCCGTTGGGTGGTCAGCACCATCCTGACCAGCAAAGGCTGCAAGAGGCTGGCCAGCATTAATGGATCGGACGGAGGGTGGCATCTGGTCTTTGCAAAGCTAAAAGAAGTGAGCAGCCGGATTGCAGCAGCGATCCATGGCAGTCTTGGCCAGGCCAAAGCTGTGAGAGAACCTCTTGGTCATTCATCAGGGGAGGCTTGAGAGTCATGCCTGATCAGCTGTGGAGGATGAGGGTGAATGTCAGTGGTGGGGCGAGAGAGGCAGCAGTGCTGTGGAGTTTCTGCTCCTTTCTCTTTGCATCTTAACACTTGGGTGCAAAGATTGGGTTGTCCCCTCTCTGGTCTTTGAATGTCCATAAAGTTAGGTGGGTTTTTCAGGATTGCACCTAACTCAGGCCAAAGGAAACCTGCCTCTTCCTCCCTCCCTCCTGCCATTTGGACCATAGCCTTCTGCCCACACCCAGCCTGGTGATGCTGATGCTGCTGGCACTGTCGCGGTGAGGTTTGAAGCCAATAAGAGAGGCCATAGCCAAAGCCCACACTTGACACGGTTACATAAATTGCCAGCCTTCACTCCTGCTTCTCCAGGAGCTGTGCCTCCTTGACCTTTCATTTTCTAGCTCCCTGGGCACCATTTGTCTCCCAGAAGTAATCTGGAGTTCCAGCTTAGTGGCTGTCCCATATTTTGCTTCCTGCACGCATGCAATCCAATACTTTCAATGTTAAAACTGAGGGCTAGAAGTACTTCAAAGTGAAACTGAGGGCTAGAAGTAACTCCAAGAGAAAAAACGGGTCCAAAGTACTACCCTGAAAATCCTGTTTGTGTGTGTGTGTTTTTTTCCTGCGCTATCATGAGCCAAGATTCCTTTGCCAAAATAAATAAATCCCTCCCTCTTCTGCCATGGCCCCTTCTTCCCATTCCCCCACTTTTCTTCCCTCCACCTGTCCTAGTCCAGGGACTCCCCTCCCTCCCTCCCTCCATAAATATCTGTACATAACAGAAGTATTTTCTATATGGCTGCATTGCCAACAAAAACCAGAAGAAAAATGCAGAGAAACTTAAATGTGCAATATCGCATGAGTATTTTTTTTCCAAAGAAGTCTCTATATTGTACTTGTTTATTCAGCAGCGCAGCTGCCATTGTTTTAAAGAACAGGGAATTTAAATTACCGTGTTTGAATATAATAAACACAATTTTAAAATTGGTATTTGAATACTATCATTTCTCCATCAGTTACCCAATGCCTGTCTGAAGGTAGGGATACAAGAGAGCTGTAGGTGGTCCTTCCTCAACCATGTGCTCTCCAGTTGTGTTGGACTTCCATTTCTGAAAAAGTAGAGGGTTAACATTGAGTTAGATCAGGGTGGGCAGTTATGGCGATTTTACAACCTATGGACTTCAACTCCCAGAATTCCTGAGCCAGCCATGCTGGCTCAGGAATTCTGGGAATTGAAGCCCACAGGTCAGAGTTGCCATAATTGCCCACCTGAGTTAGATAAAACCCTGGAGGACACATCTATTAGTGGTTCTACAGACTCTCCATAGTCAGAGGTATTTTCAGCATGTGGTAATTGTGGAGTTGCCGTTGAAGAAGATCGTTGCGTGGATGTGCTACTTAGGTGTGGCCACTGAGATTGTTCCTGGTATACAGTACTATAAATCCATCCCATCATCTCCCCATCTTCTCTCCATGGCCTTGACCTCCGGAACCCAACTCAAAAGAGGCTTCCTTAATTTGTTTGTTGTGTGTTAAGCCTTCTGGCTTAATATAGCACAGCCCTTGTCCCTTCACCCTCAGGACAAATACAAGATAATTTGTTAGACTGGAAGCTGATTTAGAGATGACTCAGTGACCTCTTAAGCTCGTTCTAGATCTAAAATTAGAAGTTAGGGTTGGCCCCATCCTTCCTTATTCACTTCCTTCTCTGGACACATTTCAAGAACAGCCAAGATGTCACAGCTAGGTGTTGCCCCTGGGCAGGAATGACTCATGACCGTTTGACATCCCTCTGGGCATGACAGAAATGGCCTCCTCCCATTTCCAGTTCCCAGAAGCCAAGAGGCTTGGCTTTTGATTTTTTTTATCGGCATGTATGTGCCTTATTGCAAGGTTTAGAGCAGGCGTGTCTACCTTTTGCCTTGTCTGAATTGTCTTGGGCTGCATACAAGCAGTCCTTGACTTATGACCACAATTGAGCCCAAAATTTTGTTGCTAAGCAAGACAGTTGTTAAATGACTTGTGCCCCATTTTATGAACTTTCTTGCCACAGTTGTTAAGTTAGTAACAAAGTTGTTAAGTGAATCCGGCTTCCCCATTGATTTTGCTTGTCAGAAGGTTGCAGGTGATCACGTGATCCAGGGATACTGTAACTCATGAACCAGTTGCCAAGCATCCGAATTTCGATTACGTGACCACGGGGATGCTGCAACAGTTGTGTGATAAAACAGTCATAAATCATTTTTTTGGGTGCCATTGTAACTTTGAATGATCACTAAACGAATTGTTATATGTCCAAGGGTAGGCAACCTTGGCTCTTTTATGACTCGTGGACATGCTGGCTCAGGAATTCTGGGAGTTGAAGTCCACGAGTCATAAAAGAGCCAAGGTTGCCTACCCCTGGACATATAGTTAATATATATAAATAACAAACTTCGGGGCTGCATTACTAGCTATCCAGGGCTGCATGCCGCCCATAGGCTGCCAGTTGGACACACCTGGTTTAGGGGCAAGGGATCATCTTTAAGGTGGTAGCTATCACTTAAAAGGCAAATTTGGTTTCAGACCAGATCTTTAAGTGTGTTTATTAAAACTGCAGAGTAGCCAAAGCTTCCTTGGGGGTGGGGCTCACAATATTATGCTATGGGCCCTGGGCCATAGATAGACCCTAAAATTAAAGATTCAGTATTTTCATAAACATGAGTCCATTTATATCAGAGGTGTCCAAACTTGGCAACTTAAGACCTGTAGACTTCAGCTCCCAGAATTCCACTGCTGGCATGATTGACTGGAATTCTTGGAGTTGAAGTCCACAACTCTTAGAGTTGCCAAGGTTGGACGGACTTGATTCATATAATATTTTTAATTTCTCCAAATACTACTGTTGAATAGTAATTTAAGTGGTTCTGAGGGACACAGATTGTACACTCATCTATATAAATAAAAATGTAAATGTTCGTTTGTTCAAAATCTTAAATCTCCGAAAGTTCTTCACTGATTGCTTTGAAATTTTGACACAACGTTGCATTCGAATATGTGCGTGTTTTTATATACCTATATTATATAGATGTCACACCTGTGACAGGTAAAAACATGCTTTTTTAAAAAACAGCACCATCCGTTGGACGTAAAAGCAACACACGCTTTTACCAGATTGAGCCACAGCAACGCGTGGCCGGGTACACCTAGTTTTAAAATAAAAAGTGGCAGCAAATTTTGCTCCCTGAATTTGTTTTTTTCAAAATCCCCGTTGATACTCTGCTACATAAGGAAGGAAGTGCGTTCTTAGTTAATAGAAGCTACATATTTTTAAAATAATAGGCTAATTAAAATTGAAGATGATTTACTACATATTTAATATAGATGTCTCTTATGCTAAGAATCTGGGTACAGAAACATGTAGATGTTTGAACTCCAGAATAATTCAGCAGCGTTTGGGGTTATAAAGATTTTTTTTTTCCAGTCCTACTAAAAGTTCTGTCTGGTGAGATTTGTTTTGTCTCCCATCTTTTGTCTCAGATCTCTTTAAAAATACTGCAGTTATGTGAGATGAGGGAATAACCATATCTCCGAAACTATGATTTCCTCCTTTGTAAAAAGAGACTGGATTTGTATACTTCCTTTTCTAATCGCTTTTGGACATTGTTTGTTAACTTTCTGTCATTAGGAACCTTTGAATTGACACGTTTTACAGCACTAGGTTTGTTTTCAGCAATACTTAGTGAAATAAAATTTCAATATATGTTTAAGGACTAACTTTTTTTCCTTTTGAAATAAACAACTTACTACTAGATAAGATAGAAAAATGTGGGTTAGACAGCATCACCACCAGATGGATCCGTAGCTGGCTGACCGGCCATACTCAGCGAGTGGTCCTCAGTGGAACTGCATCTACATGGAGGGAAGTGTGTAGTGGGGTGCCCCAGGGCTCTGTTCTGGGCCCAGCGCTCTTCAACATCTTCATCAATGATTTGGACGAGGGAATAGATGGGGAACTCATCAAATTTGCAGATGACACCAAGCTGGCAGGAATAGCCAATACTCCAGAAGATAGGCTTAAGATACAGGAGGATCTGGACAGACTTGAACATTGGGCACTATCTAACAAAATGAAATTCAATGGTGAAAAAAGTAAGGTTCTACATTTAGGCAAGAAAAACTAAATACACAGGTACAGTATAGGTCAGTGATGGCGAACCTTTTAGAGACCGAGTGCCCAAACTGCAACCCAAAACCCACTTATGCATCGTCGGGTGCTGGGTGGGTGTGGCCCATTGGGTGGGTGTGGCTGCAGTGGTAACAGCAGACTGGGTGGGACTAAAAAGTTCAGTTAATTCCAACTTTGTAAGATCTTTTTTTTCCCTGTGAGAAGTTGAAATTGATTGAACCTTTTTTTTTTTTTTTTTTGCACACGGCAGCGGAGGCCTAAAGCGAAAAGGTTTATAAAACCCAGCTGAAGGCCTAGGACTGGGGTGACAGCGCGCGTGCCCACAGAGAGGGCTCTGAGTGCCGCCTCTGGCACCCGTGCCATAGGTTCGCCACCACTGGTATAGGTGGTACCTCAATAGTAACTGTGAGAGGGATCTCGGAGTCCTAGTGGACAATCACTTAAATATGAGCCAGCAGTGTGCTGCAGCTGCCAAAAAAGCCAACACAGTGCTAAGCTGCATTAACAGGGATAGAATCAAGATCATGTGAAGTGTTAATACCACTTTAAAATCCTTGGTAAGATCACATTTGGAATACTGCATCCAGTTTTGGTCACCACGATGTTAAAAAAGAAGTTGAGACTCTAGAAAGGGTGCAGAGAAGAGCCAACAAAAATGATCGGGACTGGAGACTAAAACATACAAAGAATGGTTGCTGAAATTGGGTATGTCTAGTTTAATAAAAAGAAGGACTAGGGGCAGGGCTTTTTTTTTTTTGTCAGAATGCACCAGAACAGAGTTCTGGCACCTTTCTTTGATGGATTTTCCAGAGTTGCCTTGAACAAAATCCTAGTCTTTTTGATACACTAAAAATTGAAGGGACTTTTTTTCAACTATAAAGGTAAACCTTGTAGGGTAGGCAAAGCGGGTTGTATGACATATGTGAGTTCTGGCACCTTTTTTTTCCCCAAAAAAAGCACTAACTAGGGGTAACATGATAGCAGTGTTCCAATATCTCAGGGGTTGCCACAAAGAAGAGGGAGTCAAGCTCTTCTGCAAAGCACCTGAAGGTAGGACAAGGAACAATGGATGGAAACTAATCAAGGAGAGAAGCAACCTAGAACTGAGAAGAAATTTCCTGACAGAACAATTAATCGATGGAACAACTTGCCTCCAGAAGTTGTGAATACTCCAACACTGGAAGATTTTAAGAATAGATTGGACAACCGTTTGTCTGAAATGGTATAGGGTTTCCTGCCTAAGCAGGGGGTTGGACTAGAAAACCTCCAGGGTCCCTTCCAACTGATTATTCTATTCTATTCTACAACAAAAGGGTGATTAGAACTTTGATTTTGGAAAGTAATAGATTAAGGGTCCAGATATATTTAAAATTGGATTTTCGAATTAATTATAAGAATCCTTCCTGTGGGGAAATGTTTTTTGTTTTGAATTCTGTTTTTAAAAAGTGATAAGAAACTCTAAATAATAAGGGGAACCAAAAGAAACTGAAGATTACAATTAAAGAAGAAGACTTCAGTTTGACTTACTAATACAGAATGAAGCAAAATATTTAAACATTTAACTATTGAAGGATATGGACTCAGAAGTCAATTTTAAAAGTGTCTGCCTCTAGATTGACTCATAAGATTGACACTAATCTGAAAGTGGATTTAAAAATGACAGATTTAAGAACGATAAGGAAAACGATGCTACAATGAACATACAAAAGAAACCATCTGATATCTTAATAATTAAAAGGGATATTGTAGGAGAAGAACTGGCAGAGTCGAAGGGATTAAAAAAGGCATCAGTTTAGAATCATTACATCATTACAACCGCCACCACTCTCAAATGCCATTGGCCTTTTTCTATCCCTAAACTAGGTGCTGGCTATTATTTGAGAAGATTCCCGGGCATAGGCTTAGTAATAAATCATTTAATTTGAACCTTCACATGTGGACCTGATTTTTTGTGCCGGACAGATACAAATCAAGAGACTGGCCTGGACAATTTTCCTGTATTGGGTTTACAAAAGAGGCTTGTTAAAACTTTGAAGTATTTTGTGAGAAGAAAAAATGAAATAATACTTTAGGACATTTGAAATGCGCAAAGATCAAGATTGTTAAAAAAGAAAGAAAAGCAATATAAAATTGGTTTATTTGATCAAGATTAAAATAGATAACATTTAACCCTCAAAGGACTTTTGCTGATCAGAACTGAAATGGTGACGCTTTAAGGATTTTGTTTATAGATAAGAGATGGGATATGGGAAGAAATTATTTGTTTTATTTTGGGAGGAGATTAAGTTACTAAAATTGTTTATGCACTATTTGAAGGGAAACTATTTCTTTAATTTCTTATTCTTTACTATATTCTTATTTTTTTCTATTTTTTCCTGTGCTTTCTATTTTTTATCCTTTCATTTTTTTTAGTTTGTATTAGTTTTTCTCTTTTTAATTGTCATTTTTAATAAAATTACTATGAAAAAAGGGGAAGTAGAAAAAGTCTGCTTTTAGCAGAGATTTGATTTGCATGCTGAAAGCGCCAGATGTAATCACTGCCTCTCTGTGATTGGAAGTGTGCCACCAAGAGCCATCTGCTAGCAGAGTAGGTAACAGAGACCTGGAGGGATAAGCAGTCTGACCTGCTTCTCCAGCCTTGGCATCTAATAATAGACTAATCTGGAAATAGCTGCATTATGAATAAACAGAATGGGAACTGTGCCTCTTTTATTACATTATAAAAAATATTTTGTGTTTGTATTCATACCCAAAACTGAATGAATGGAAACTCCCTTGTGCTGAGGTGTCAAACAGCTAATCTTTTATTACAGGACGAAAAGAAGCAGTTCTCCTTCATTTTATTTACTGTGATGATTGTTCTGCATATCCAACCCGGAGCCCTACACAATGTACAATGGAGACTCTGGTTCAAGCAGGCCACTGCTCTTATCTGCCTAGCTGCAGGGCTGGATCTTCTACCTCAAATCATCCTTTGGCCTAGGGCAGGGGTAGGCAACGTTGGCTCTTTTATGACTCGTGGACTTCAACTCCCAGAATTCCTGAGCCAGCCATGCTGAGGGGACAGGGAGAGGTTTCCATGTTGAGCCATGCTGGCTCAGGAATTCTGGGAGTTGAAGTCCACAAGTCATAAAAGAGCCAAGGTTGCCTACCCCTGGCCTAGGGATAAATAGCTATCGGTAGATGGCTTTTTCTGATCCATACCAAAGGAATTGATGGTTTCTCTCTCTTCAGCTACCTCCTCCTACCCCCATCCCCAGACAAGGGCCTTTCAGTATTCCTTAGAACAGGGGTGTCAAACTGCCGGATGCGTCCTGGTGAAACCGCACCCACCCCATTGCCGCCAATGGAAAAAAAAGTTGCGATACGTTGTGACACATCACGTGACGTTGCGAGTTTGACACCCCTGCCTTAGAACCTCATGACCATAAGATACAAAGGTAATCTCATCATTTCCCATAACAACTTGCTTGTCTGGCATCAGTGTCTATTGCATGTTATAAAAGAAGGCAGAAAGATCATTAAAAATCTCATTGACACAACCAGGTTTGTTTTTTTCCAAATAGTCTACCCTTTTTATTATTTTTAAGGAAGCTATAAAAGAATTTTCATGGGAACCAAGACTGGAGGCCATTTCATTTAATGAGAAGTTTCAACAGCAGCCTGGAAGAAGAAAACTATGCCAACAGCTCTAAAGAAAGCCTGCCTTTCTGCGTGGCCTGAGTGAGGAAAGCTAATTTATGTCTGCTGGGTACACCAATTCATCTTTATTGCAAAGGAAGAACCTAAAAGATCTGTTCTTTTGTCTTTCGTTAGTCATCCCATGATTTAATAGAAAGTACGGGACTCTGTATTTGAAGTGATGGCTTTCTGTTTCACAAACTCCATGGGATGTATTAAAAAATCCACCACACACCATGACTGCATTTTCAGGTGTGTTGTGATCTGTAGGAGGCAAGATAAGAAACAATGGATGGAAACTAATCAAGGAGAGAAGCAACCTGGAATTGAGAAGAAACTTCCTAACAGTGATGGCAATTAACCAGTGGAATAGCTTGCCTTCAGATGCTGTGGGTGCTTCATCACTGGAGATTTTTAAGAAGAGACTCGACAGCCACTTGTCTGAAATGTTATAGGATCTCCTGCTTGAGCAGGGGGTTGGACTAGAAGACCTCCAAGATCCCTTCCAGCTTTATTCTGATTAAGACAAGTGCAGGGAGTACAGCCACAGTTCTCCAATGTGCATGCATACATGTATTTATATATATATAGTCAGGGCTTTTTTTTGTCATAGAACACCCAGAACGGAGTTCCAGCACCTTTTTTGGATGGAACCTTGTAGGGTAGGCAAGGTGGGTTGTATAATGTGTGTGAGTTCCGGCACCTTTTTTTTTTTTTTTTTTTTGCAAAAAAAGCACTGTATATATTTATATATCACAGAATCTCTGCTTGTGAGATCACTACAGTATCTGTTTTCAAGTGGTATGCTAATCCACGTAGGAAATTTGCCATTTAGAAGAGGCCCACCCCTTCATGCATTTTAAGTTGTGTTTCAAGTGGTTTCCGTGCCAGAGAGGGTGTAAAGTAATTCACCTCAGCAACTAAACCTCTACTAGCTGTCCAGGTATGCAAGGGGTGTGGCCCAACTGGGAGGTTTGCTCCTAAAGGGACAAGTAAGTCTCTCAAGTCATACAAGTAGTTCATAATTTCTATGTGCCAGTTCAGATGTTCCTAGTGTTGTGTCCCTAGGAGAAATGATAGAAGCAGAACCTAAGAGCTGAGAAGACCGGAGTTTTGCGCAGTAAGTAATTCCAATAATATTGGGGATGTCCAAGATAAATTCCTTGGGATAGGTCTGATGGGTACGACCAAAAGGACCTCTTTGTGAATCTCTTATAGTGAAGGGAGATTTGGGGAGCTGGTTAGGAACCTCACCACCACTTCCAGGGACCTTGATGGTATTTTTCTGAGTATTGAAACTGGGAATAACAGAAGAGCAGTTCCGGAATCTGGGCTTTGAATTGAGATCAAAGTAGTTTTCCTTCACCCCGTGCTTCCAGGTAGTTGAAAAGTGCAGATTTGAGTACATCGCCTATCTTTCTGGAGGGCATCAGATTTGAGGAAAACTGATCAGAACCATCAGCATTTCAACAGAAGTGGACATCGCTTCAGAAGCCAAGGGCAGCGGTTAATATATCTAGCAGGATTGTGAGTCATAATGGAGAGACTAATGATACCCAAATAAGGGTGGAATAGGCAGGCAGGAGGAAGGCTGAGGCCATATAGAATCATACAATCACAGGCCTGGAAGGGACCTTGGAGGTCTTCTAGTCCAACCCCTTGCTCAGGGCAGGAGTCATGCAACTCTGTGTGTTTGTGTGTCTGTGTGTGCGCGCGCGCGCGCACGCGCATACACACACACGCCGGGATGTCCTTTTTTCCCTGAGTTTTTGGGGGAAAAGGGGTCATCTTTTTAAAAAAATGTGCTGTGTGGTTTTGGGATGTTCTCTGCTGCAAAATTGTGGGAACAGTGCTATCAGTGGTTAGCAATTATAGCTAGAAGAGTTACCAAAAAAGGAAAATATTTGTAGCTCAGGGTCTAAATGAGGCGTCCTTGGTACTCTCTGAGCTTGGTTGGTTTTTTTGCAGATGTTTCATTACCCAAACTAGGTAACATCTTTTGGGTAATGAAACATCCGCAAGGAAACTGCCAAGCTCAGAGAGTACCAAGGGCCCCTCAGCTAAAAAAGTTTCTGTGCTCACCGCTTATCTGTTCCACATTAGAGGATAATCCTCTGCATTCCCTGAGAAGGGCACTTGAATCATGGAAACTTAATCAAAAGCTGACTCTGAAGTTGAGCAACCAGGAACTCAAAGAAAGGTTGAAACGAAGTGTGATTGTTGCAGTCTGATAATTCATTGTGTAAGGTGGAGACTGAGCTGGTCAGGAGCTCCTAATGTCCTCTCTTGATTGAGGCTGTGAAAAGTTATAATTCAGTCACAATCACACCACAGGGGTATAGTATTGCTCCTATCTGCCCTTTTGAACAGATTATTCCTAAAACCCTGGACTGGAACTGAACCCACGACCAAGACCAACAATTTGCACGTAGAAAAATGACCGATCCTTAAAACTCAGAGAAAGTGTGTGCGCGTGGCATTGTGCGTTTGAACAAGGAACAGAAAAAAGTGCTCCTGATAAATGGGTGTTCTTGGAGTTCTCACACTGCGTTCTGCTTTGTTTGCACCCATGTTGGCCAAAAGGCAGGATGTCCATTTTAAAAATGAGAAAAGAGGCTAAGAGACAAGATTGGGGAGTAACATCAAAATGCACACCGTAGCCTTAAATTCTCTGAAGGGAAGATACAGATAGTCCTCAGCTTACGACCACAATTGAACCCAGCATTTCTGTTGCTAAGTGAGACAGTTGTTAAGTGACTTTTTACTCATTTTACAATCTTCCTTGCCATAGTTGTTAAGTGAATCACTGCAGTTGTTAAGTTAGTAATACAGTTGTTAAGTGAATCTGGCTTCCCCATTGACTTTACTTGTCAGAAGTTCGCAAAAAATGTTCACATGACCCCGGGACACTGGAGACCACCATAAATACATGCCAATTGGTACAAATTCGCATTATGATCATGTGACCATGAGGATGCTGCAATGGTCGTAAGTGTGAAAAATGGACATAAGACACTTTCTTCAGTGCCGTTGTAACTTTGAATGGTCACTAAAAGAATGGTTGTAAGTGAGAGGACTACTGGTAATAGGAACTAAAACTAAATGTGGAAAGCAAAACTGTAGTAAATGATGTTGGGAAAGTCCATACTGTGTGGTCAAAGGGGTTTTGTTACTTTTGTGGGTTCATTACAACCATCCTTGGATTAGGGGCAGGTTCAAAATGAAGAATAGATTTTGGGCATAATATCCAGAACTCCTAATAAAGAACCAATATCTAGCCATGGTTTAACAATGATTCAAGCCTCCTTTGGTCAAAGGATTACCATTCTATGCTTTTTTATTACCTTGCATGCCAGAGAAAGATGTAGCATCTGTGTCATTGGAAGTACAGGGCGTCCTTGTCTTACGACCACAATTGAGCCCAAAAATTATGTTGCTAAGTGAAACATTTGTTAAGTGAATCTTGCCCCATTTTACATCCTTTCTTGCCACAGCTGTTAAGTGAATCACTGCAGTTGTTAAGTTAATGACACGGTTGTTAAGTGAATCTGGCTTCCCCATTGACTTTGGGTGTCAGAAAGTCGCGAAAGATAATCCCATCACCCCAGGACACTGCAACGTCATAAACACGAGTTGCCAAGCATCTGAATTTTGATCACGTGACCATGGGGATGCTGCAATTGTCGTAAGTGTGAAAAGCGGTCCTAAGTCACTTTTTTCAGTGCCGTTGTACCTTTGAACTCTCACTAAATGAACTGCTGTTAAGTTGAGGACTAGCTGTACGCCACAGCTACCTTTGAACATTTGTTCCTAAAGCTGCTCAAGGACAGGAAAGATGGTTGGCTGTTCTTTAAAATCCATCTCATTTGGATAGCTAGCAGAAGAAAGGGGAGATGGTTAAGCAGTGGCCCTTCTCCACCCTGAACCTGAAACCCAAAATATCACCTAACTGGAAAAAAATCAACATTTCCCATCATCACCAGCCCTTCTATATTAATTATTGCTCATAGTTGCTAGATCTGTGTGGACAAATCTGTGGCTGGATCTTTTATGTAGATTTTGCAAAGAACTGACAGTCCAGCTCCCTTTTCTCTCCTTGCCTCAAGTAAAGAGTATTTTAAGCCTTTACTTCAGGCTTTTAGCCCAAAGCACCTTGTGCAAATTTCTCTTTCCCCAAAGAACATTTGTGGTATAAAACAAGGGAGTGGTGACATTGATCAGCCATTGAAGAAAATGGCAACCCACCTTTAATAAACAAAATTGTTACCCCGTGTCATGTAGAGGTGTGGCAATTTGCAAGATTCTTAGGAAGCAACTGTGCTAAGTTATTTTCCTTTCTTTAACAGGCAGGCACACAAAAGTACACACCCTTCCAAAAAACGCCCGATGCATTGTTTTCTTATTTGCAGCACATTGCGTACATACATATGGTTTTTATTGAAATTATCATAATATAAAATACAAGGAAAACAAATATAAATGGGGAAGAGGAAAGTGGGGGAAAGAGAAGTGTGGTGTGAGGGGAAAAAGAAGAAAAAACCCCATTAACTTCCAACTTTTTCAGCACAGATAAAATACAGCCTCAACTTTTACTTTTACATACTTAGTATATACTAGCCATTTCTATAACAACAAACGTATCTAATTAAGCCTTGTTTTTAACCATGTCTTAAATAGCAATAGCACTTAGACTTATATACCGCTTCACAGTACTTTACAGCCCTCTTTAAGTGGTTTACAGAATCAGCCTATTGCTCCCAACAATCTGGGTCCTCATTTTACCAACCTTGGAAGGCTGAGTCAACCTTGAACCTGTGAGGATCGAACTGCTCGCAGTTGGCAGTCAGCAGAATTAGCCTGCAGTACTGTGTTCTAACCACTGAGCCACCACTGTTAAATGGTGGCTAGTTGTTAGAATACTCACAGTTTATTGCTAAATGGCACTATTAAAGACACAATTGCAAAGGTCTACTGATACCTTTGCAGGCTTCCTCACTAGTAAATAGATAATACATGCATGCAGCAAGCTGACTGTTTTTACTAGCCTCTCCACCAAAAGACAACAGGGGTTGGTCTGATAAACTAAGAGTGGGTGTGGTAAGAAACAGATTTTAGTTACATACCTTCCAGATACTCTGATATGGATTAAAATGCTCATAGGTAACTTATGCATTGAAAAGTTATGCTGATAAATTTTTCCTTAATGGATTGACTTCATTTTGTGTTAAGCCTTTGTACAATTTGTTTGTTTTGGCTGCCTGATTATGTGAACTCTACCAACGCTGATTTCTACACTATGGTTTACAGTTTTGCATGTTGGTGCAAAACAAGCCGTGATTTTGAAATCATGTTTTATAGTTTTGTATTGTTGATGCAAACCTAGCCAACTCTGGTTTCTAAAGCATAGCTTTCAGTTTTTCATGTTGGTGTAGAATCAGGCTACGATGGTTTCGTCAGTTAATGTACAAATAATCAAATAATAGTTTAGAGTGAGCTTTTAAAATAAACCATCGACTGCTTTTTACTCAATACTATTACTGTTGTTTAAGGCACTGCTTTCCAACCTTGCCAAATTTAAGATGTTTAAACTTCAATTTCTGGAATTCTCCAGCCAACATGCTGCTAGATTTTGGGAGTTGAAGTCCACATGTTGGCCAGGGGATTCTGGGAGTTGAGGTCCACAAATGCTGCCTAGAGGATTCTGGGAATTGAAGTCCCATATTTTAAACTTGCTGGAGTTGGGAAACACTGGTTTAATGTGTGGCATTTTCAAAAAGGGTGAGCTTTAAATGTGTTGGACTCCAGTGTTTACTCCTCATGGGAACTGCACACCAACAAACTCAGAGGGTTCAAGTCACAAAAGGGTCATCTAATGGATTCCAGCAATGAGGAATTAATTATCTGTTAGTAAAGTAGAGTAATGTATTCTGGGGAGAAACAAAAGGTTATTTCAAGTAATCTGTTTTCCTGTGTTTCCTAGGCAACAGTAAGTTTGGGCCAGGCCCCACATCAGCAGTACTGCTAAATGAACTGTTATGTTAAGCCATGGGGTATGTTTCATCATGTTTTTGGGAACAACAAACAACCTATTAGCTGGGTTTGTACAAATTCAACTGTGAACTATTGTTTACAAAGTACAATGCTTCAGTCAAATGCATCAACTTGAAACCAAGCAAATTATGTTATGGATTGGCCTATTCTGTGAACTGAGGCTATATTTGACCAAAGCTGACAAGCTCAGAGTTTCGTTCATTGTGTAAAGTCAAGCCAGGTACAATTTCTCAATCTAACCTGTCATCCAGAACTGTGGTGAAATTAAAAGGAAAGCCGTATAAGGCAGTGATGGCGAACCCTTTAGAGACCCAGTGCCCAAATTGCAACCCAAACCCCACTTATTTATCACCGGGTGCCGGGTGGGCGTGGCCGCAGTGGTCATGGCAGGCTGGGTGGGCGGGGCCAGGGCAGTGGGAGCCAGTCCCTCGCCATCTCTGAGGCATGGCGCGCGTGCCCACAGAGAGGGCTGTGAGTGCCGCCTCTGGCACGTGTGCCATAGGTTCGCCACCACTGGTATAAGGCATCCTGAGCCTTTTGGAGCATAAAATAGCATGTAGATATGTAACTGAAGAAATGTAACTAGCCCATAAATCAATACAACTGATCAGTTAATGAAGACATTAAAGAAAGTGGAAACGAACAATATATCTTTTTGGCACTGGCATTTCCTGTTTTCCTCAGAGTGGGCACCTGAAATTAGAGTTTTCCAGGGGGAAAAGTCTTGGATTTAAATTTATGTAGCATGTTAGTCCTCAGATATGAAAAATTGATTTATTTATGTTTTATTTACATTTATTTATATCTCCCTTTATTATTTTTACAAATAACTCAAGGACGTGAACATATCTAACCCACCTTCCTCCTCCTATTTTCTCCACAATAACAACCCTGTGAGGTGGATTGGGCTGAGAGAGAGAGAGAGAGACTGCCCCAAATTTACCTAGCCGGCTTTCATGGCTAAGGCGGGATTTGAACTCACCGTCTCCTGCTTTCTAGCCTGGTGCCTTAACCACTAGACCAAGCTACGATGCAAAGTGACTCATCAAATCTTGCAGTTCCCAGATTGAATTTTCCATGAATATTATTTAGGCAACTTCAGTCCAGATGAAATGGACTGGGTAGGTAAAAATTGGGGACACAGCACTGAACAGAAAATGATCCCCAAAAAGCAAAAATCTATTGAATTTCTATTTGGAACTTTTGGTACTGTGGTTTGAGTTTGGTTTTATTCTGAATGTTGACACCATAATGTTCTTGCAGTGGGAGATCAAGGATTGGCTGCTGTTCTTTTAGCTGTGAGACAAAAGCCACCTGTGCTTGGAGAGACTGCTCGTTTTCTTCTCTTCCTTTGTGAAAAGGCTGTGGTGTGAATTTCAGATATAGTTGCTGACATCATGAGTGACTCAGGAAGGTAAGTGTGTAAGAAAAAAAGAATGTATATCTTAATACTAGCATGGCTGGCTCAGAAATTCTGGGAATTGAAGTCCACGAGTCATAAAAGTGCCAAGGTTGCCTACCCCTGGTCCAAGGCATTGCGTGATAAGAGGTACCCCTGTGATTCTGTATCTGATTCTTTCTGGTTACTTCTGCTGGTGAGATCCACTCTGTGAAAACTAGCCTTGGTTTTCAGTATCACAGAAGATCTCACAGTGTGTGCCCTATTCCCCAGAAGTGTGATAAAACCCTTTTGTTTAGTAAATATTTAGGATCTGGGGGAAAAACTTCTAAATGCTATCTGGAGAACTATCACACATTGGAATAGATAAGAGAATTGTTTATAGCAGGGCTCTCCAACCTTGGCAACTTTACGACTGGTTTGTAGCACAGACCTTCCCCAATTAATCCAATTTTCAGATTTGGCATGGTAACACTGAACCAGAAACTAACTATGTTGGATTTGTGCAACACGCTTGGCTAAAATAGCATTGCCTTTTTAGGGGTTCAGAGCAGCTATGATAAAATTAGAGGGACCAGATACTTCATCAGCAGGGCTATTGTTCCTATAATCCAGGCATCTTCCAACTTTGCAACTTTAAGACTTGTGGACTTCAACTCCCAGAATTCCTCAGCCTGGCTGGGGAATTCTGGCTTTCTGGGGATTTCTGGAAGTTGAAGTCCACAAGTCTTAGTTGCCAAGTTTGGAGAGCCCTGCTATAGTCAGATAGCTGTCAGTATGTTGGTGAAGATTCTCAGTCATCCAGGTAGAGTTGTCTGGAAGTTGAGTCATAGCAACTGGGCTTTTTTTTCTTTTCTTGTTTGAAACATTTTGCTGCTTATCCAGATAGCTTAAGAAGAAGACTGAATACGCTACTTGAAAAAGCAGAGAAGCTTCAAACCAAAAGAAAAAGAAAAGAAGTCCAGTTGCCATGATTCAACCTCCAGACAATAGCTGTCAGCCTTCCCAGGTAGTCTAGACCTGACATGTCAAACTCGCGATGTCACGTGACGTCGCACAACGTATTGGGACGGTTTTGCCATTGCTGGCAATGGGGTGGGCGCGGCTTCCGGATGATGCGTCCGGCCCGCGGGCTGGCAGTTTGACACCCCTGGTCTAGACAGAAAATATGTCCAGATGAACTAATTTTACTTTATTGTAAGGCTACATTAGCAGAATCTTGCAAGTCCGAAAGTACAAATTTCTCACTTCTTTTACCATGCTTAGGTTAAGGAGTTTTTTTTTTCTCAGTTTCTTTTTCGACCTGTTATGCAGCCAAGGGTTATACCATCTCTTATCTAATTGTTCCCTAGGCAGCATCTCTCCCCTCCTTTATTTAATTTTTCAGCAGTGACAACTGCTGTTTTTGGAAAGCTTTGGAAGCCAAGATCTAATAATAATAATAATAATAGTAAAGTTGGAAGGGACCTTGAAGGTCATCTAGTCCAACCCCCTGCTCAGGCAGGAAACCCTATACCATTTCGGACAAATGGCTGTCCAGTCTCTTCTTAAAAACTTCCAGTGTTGGAGCATTCACCGCTTCTGGAGGCAGGTTGTTCCACTGGTTAATTATTCTCACTGTCAGGAAGTNAGTGTGGCCTTACCAAGGCATTGTAAAGTGGTATTAACACTTCACGTGATCTTGATTCTATCCCTCTGTTAATGCAACCTAGCACTGTGTTGGCCTTTTTGGCAGCTGCAGCACACTGCTGGCTCATATTTAGGTGATTGTCCACTAGGACTCCGAGGTCCCTCTCACAGTTACTACTATTGAGCAAGGTGCCACCTATCTGATGAAATTAGGTAACATGGCTCATGGATTTCATTGTTTCCTTCTTCAGCTTGGTGATCTCTAGGTACATTGGGTTATAAATCTCATCATCCCCAGCTAACAGTATGCTTGGGATTGATAGGAACTGCAGCACTGTATACTGAGCACTGTATACCAACTCTGCAGAGCTCCAGGTTGGGGAAGATTTATTAAGATCTTCTTCACCCTTTTCCCCAGAACCTGAGTAAGTCTTCTCAGGTGCTCACCTCGTTAAGGTAATACAAAGCTGTAGGAGACCTCTAAAGGACCCAGGAGAGCTCTCCTTGTTAGAAATTTAAGCAACCCTAATTTCTGCTGAGATGTTAGCACGATTGAAAACAATCCCGGTAATCTTCATTAGCAACTTCATTGCTCCTTGCTTAGTCACTGCCATTTCCTGTCCATCTTGCTGAGAGGCAACGCTTTTGATCATCATAATAAATACTTAAGGAATGACCATTAACTCAGATCAGAGTGTGCCCAGAGTCAATATTGTACTCTGCTCTCATTCCAGTAGCCTTTGGCAAATCCAGTGGCACAGCTGCTAGTACTACACCTTCCTCTTTTCCGCATTGACAAAGGGTGTGTGTGTCACTGGGACTATTATTCAAATGCAAGTTTGAAATTAAGGCTTAAGAGCTACTGGTTGTGGTAAAAAAACATCCAGATGGATGGGTGTAACCTTGCCTGGGGCCCACTGAGGATTAAGCAACGTGCTATTGTTTTAATGTCTTTTAAATTGTTTTAATTGTTTTAGAATTTTAGAATTGTAAGCTGCCCAGAGTCGCTTGGTTGAGTTGGGCGGCTATAGAAATTGAATGAATGAATAAATAAGTAAATAAAATCAAGTAGCACTAATAATAGCAAGGATCCCCAATCTTTACAGCTTGGTGGCCCGGCAGGGGAGAGGAGCAAGTTGAGCTGCGCGTGTGTGTGCGCACCAGCCTGCCGCACACACGGCCCAGTTTCAAATTGACCATGGTCCGGTAGTGGGCTTCCACCCAGGAGTTAGAGACCCCTGAATTATAGCATTGTTTTTGGGGATAAATTGTGGATTTTGTTGAAATACTATAAGGGTAAACCTCTGGGATTGTCAGAGAGCCTGGAAACCTAGCAAAGTTTGAGAAGGCAGGGAATTTGGACTGGAGAAGTTAGGTTGTCATCTGACTTTTCTATTTTGTCTCCCAGCTTATTTGGTGACGTTCACAAGCCCAGTGCCAGAGCCATTTATGGTGAGTTTGGGACCATGGAAATATAACCAAGGGAACGTCTTTGTGTTGGGATGATTGTTGGACTGAAAGTTATTCCATCTTGGAGATCTACCATGCTTAGCAACTCACAATTCTCTAGTCTCATCAACCACAGGGCCCATCTCCTGCTACAATGCTTTATACCTGCAATCCCTTCTCTGGTTCCAAATACCTTATCTTACATACAGCTATTGATTCTGAGTGCAGAAATCCAGATAACGACTAGATGGCAGCAAAGATTTCTGCAGTCCAAATTGAATAGGTCTAATCTAACATTCCCTTTTCTCCTCGTGGTCTTCAAGTTTCTGATTTTATTATTATTATCATTATTGATCATCGCACAGTCAGCCAGATGTTCAGACTGGATTTGGCATTTTTGTCTACGTAACGAGTCCTTACCAAGGACCTGGGATAGGCAGATGTTTGATGGTATTACAGATATTGTCGCAGGATGGAAGCAGTTCCTAGTAAGGCTGCCTTTTGCAATTGACTAATGGCGAATTTGTCAATGCCAATGGTGTTCAAGTGGTGCTTCAGTTGTATTGGGATTGCACCCAAGATGCCTATTACTATTGGTACTACTCTGGCTTGCCTTTGCCACACTTTCTATTTCTATTATTATTATTATTATTACTACTACTATTATTATTATTTACACAACAATGTGAAATCACAGCTGCCAGTTTTTTAACTGGTATGGGCCTTCATACACATGAAGTTCTTCCTAAGAATCTAGGATATCATAATATATGTGTGGATTCAGGCAATGTGGCTTTTTGTAATTAACAGAGGGAAATGTTGTCAAAGCACAGATTTCCTAAGTGCCATTCAATAATTTTTGTTATGGCACCCATAACTATTGGGTTATGGCACCTGTTTATAATCTTTCAACTTTGATTTTGATACTTTGTGAAATTCTCCAATAATAATCATAATAATGATGGTGGGTCCGTAAAATAAAGAAAGTAATAGAAAATGAAGAAGCTAAAGTGTTCTGGGACTTTAGAATTCAAACAGACAGGCACCAGCCAGACTTAACAATAGTTGATAAAAACAGTCTGGACAGTGGATACAGCAGTATCTGAAGTAACCAGAATAGAAGAGAAAGAACTGGAGAAGATAACAAAATACAAAGACCTGCCAATAGAAATAGAATGACTGTGGCAAAAGAAAGCAAAGATAGTACCAATAGCAACAGCTGCCTTGGGTGCAATCCCAAAACAATTAGAGCAGCACTTGAACACCAAGTGCTGGCAAATTCATCATCAGTCAATTGCAAAGGGCAGCTTTACTTGGAACAACTTACATCCTGTGACGATACTTCTAACCCCATCAAACATCCACATCTGCCTATCCCAGATCCTTGGGATGGACATAATAGGCAGACAAAAATGTCAAATCCAGTCTGAACATCTGACACGTTTGGTTGCAACTAAACACAATCTTGTGATTATTTAATATTATTAAAAACAACATCTATCTTAACTAGGTCACTGGGAAGGGCTTGAGAGGTAGATTGAAATGCCAAATCCAGTTTAAACATTTGGCTGACTGTGCAACCAACCAACCATAATAATAATATTATTATATGCTCCAGTAACGTCTTTTATTTATGTTTAGACTTATTCCTCCTTTCTTTCCTTTGCTCTGTTAAATACTGTGACTCATTAAGAAAAAAATGGTAATTATCCAAAAAGTACTGTAAAATGCAAATCAGTTTCTCAGGCTGTACAGTATTTAATATTAGTACTTTAGTATAGTATTTAATATTAGTATTTTTTATGAAATTCAAGGAGTTTTCTTTCAACTGGTGCCAATTTTTAAAACCATGCCTATTACATTTTCCCATGCTACATATTATTATAACATTATATTAATTTGAGATTTTACAGCACTTCCAATCCTACTTGATGGAATTGCTAAATAAATTTTATAAATAAATGAAATGCTTGTCTCTGAGGGATAATTCCCAAGTACAGGTAGTCCTCGATTTATGACTGGTCACTTAACAACCATTTGAAGTTATGACCGACCTCCAAAAGGGAATTATGGCCTGATTCCAAAGTTTCGACAGCTGCACACACACACACACACGCACACGCACACACATGCACACACACACACACGCACACACACACCACTGCAACTGGTATTACTTCCAGGTTTTGGCAAAACCAGCCCATAGCGAACTATTGGTTTGTTTAATGACTGTGGCGTTGGCTTAATGTATAATAGATTGTAAAATCAAATCAGACATGTGAGTGACCCATTTTACAATGGTCATGACTTACCACTGTGATGGGCAGGCTCCATTACCATCTAAAATTGAGGACTATCTGTATAATATCCTTTAAAGTTAATGCAGCTGAATAGGAATGAATATGTCTGTTATATATAGCCAAACTTTCTGAACCTGTGGGCAGATCTGAACTTTTATGAGCAAAGCTCATAAAGTTATAAACACTCATTTACTAGATGGCAAGTGGATGAAGCTGTTCTACCATCTCTTCTAGTCTCTGTGATCACAATCCCTGACTCAGTTTATTTTAGTGTTTTTGGTGCGGCCATTTCTGTACAAAAGGCTGAGCCATATAAACTACAATATTCTTAATGATATCTATGGGAACTATGTAAGGCCCATTTGTTTATTTTTAATTAAAAGAGCCCAAAATCTAACATAAGTCAAGTAGGATGTGGAACCTAGGACAAAATGCACACCTCGAGGGAATCTTACTGGGGTTCTAGACTATTGTAAGTGTCTACAAACGTGATTTTATGCAGTAATATGTATTTTGTATTGATTTTGTTGCCTTCTACAATATATATGTTAGGGCTATAATTTCCGTTGAGCCCAGCAGTTATGGTTATATCTGGGAAGCACTAAATCAGCTGAAGCTGCCTGTGGCTCACAAACAAGTGATTTTTGGAAGAAGCTATAGTAACATGGTCTGCACATAACTCTAAGCCAGTGGTTCTCAACCTTTTTAATGCCGCGACCCCAACCGGTCGTAAGCCAAGGACTAAACCGGTCGTAAGTCGAGGACTAAACCAGTCGTAAGTTGAGGACTACCCAACCGGTCGTAAGTCAAGGACTTTCCCTGCCCGGGAGCGCCGCGCATGCGTGGTTCCGCCCCCTGCGCTGGCCGAGGCGTAGCTGGCAAGCGGCAGAGACGAAGCAGGCCGACCACCAGCTGGCCCAGCCCAAGGGAGGTAAGGCACCCGCCAGAAAAGGGGGGAAAAAATGGCGGACAAAAAAAATGGCGGACAAAAAAAATGGCGGACAGCCTTGCTTGGCGACCCCCATGAAATGGTCGATCGACCCCAAATGGGGTCCCGACCCACAGGTTGAGAACCACTGCTCTAAGCTATAATAAGTGGACATATGCTAAGCCAAATATAAAGAAGCCACAGTATAGCTTTGGGGTCTATGTAAACAAACCATTGTTTATGTTCATGCATATTTCTATTCTGCTTGTCAAACACTTAACCAACTCAGATCCCTCCACCCCTCTTGAAGATTAAGGGAAAATATTTTTTTTTTTTAAGACATGGTGTATTTTATCTTTTCAAAAGAACACTGCATGGAGAAAAAGTGTAGATGGGGACCACTCTCCCATTCACTCAGCATGCTTCTGCTGCTCCAGGTTGGATTGTAAGCATTCCCAGAGGATGACCTTGCTTATCCAAAGAGAAAGAGTTTATATGTAATCTTCAATGCTCTTTAAACATGTTCACATCTTCATTAAAATGAGACAAAAATGAATCTAACATTTCTATACTCCTTTTGTGTCTCAAGCCAATATTTCAGTTGCGTCCGTCCTATACGAGGAATAAATTTTTTTTTAAAAAAAAATCTTTCTACAGAACAGAGGAAGAAGTATTCCAACTTCATTGTGGCAGATGTCTCCCAGTATGCTGTCAATGTAGGTATTTTTGTTGTTGTTGTTATTTTGGAGTTTAGATTGGGTTAAAGTGTGGCGAAGTATGACAGAATTGAGATTTAGAAGCTTTAGGAATTAAAGTATGGGAAGTCATTTATTTCTTGGTTAACATAGTTCTGCAAAATTCCTCCAGAATAATTTTTATGTGTATTGAGATGTCTGGGTAATATCCAGTAAGAAATTAATCAGGGCTAACTTATTATTTCCCCTTTAATTGCCACTATTTTAAAAAACATCCTTCTGAATTGCTTATTTTATATTCCACCTATTCATCTCCTTCATAAGAAATCATTTTCCTCTGGAGAAATATGAATAAAAAAATAATTTCAGGTTTTAACCCTATTAATTTACTACAGATTCATAAGGATAAGGTAAGATTTAAAAAAAAATGATGGTAACAAAATTACATGAAACAGAGGGATCCCATGGATAAAATGAGGCCTTACTGTATAACTTCCAAGCAATCTTCAACTACAGTGCTACTGTATGTAGGCTGCATTGTAGTCATTTAAACCAGGGGTCGCCAACCTTGGCAACTTTAAGACCTCTATGCACCAGGACAAGATCTTTTGGGTACCACCTGTTCACTTAGGAGTTGAGATATACAACTGGAAATCATCCACCTATTGATGACACCTGAGCCCACATCACTGGATGGTCTTGACCAACAACCTCATATAGATATTGAATACAAGTAGCAAGAGAGTCAAGTTTTGAGGAACCCTGCAAAGTAAGGGTCTCAGCCCCAGCCCCTATTGAGAGTGCCTGCTGGAACCCAGTCTGTAGAAAGGAGAACTAATGCAGTGCAATACCCCCCAACCCCCCAAAATCACTGAGAGATCAAGTGGGACCAAGAAAATCATACCATCCCTATCCTGGTTCCATCGAAATTCATTTACAAACATGACCATTGTCACGTCAACGGATATCTCTTCCTGAAACCAATGAAAGACAGGGAAGCAACAGAATTTTATGAGATATGGGGCAAATGTTACAATTGGTTAGAACTGAGGAATAAAAAAGTATGAGAAGTAATGTAAATAATTGTAAATATATGTAAGAGATATAGGACACAGTCCTGTTAACGGGAAAAAAGTGTGTATTTTGTATTTGTTTTTTGTAAAGTGAAAAAGGAAAAATTAAAATTAAAAAAAAAGAAAATGATCCAAATAATTCACTTTCTCTAGACTGGAATTGCAGCTCACCAACTTTTACACAATTTTCCCCAGGAAAAAAGAGATCAGTTGATAATTATCTAATGCTGCTGAGTCCAAGGATGGCTTCCTGAGGAGGGGATGTGCCACTGCCTCCTTCAAGGTTTGTGGGACCGCCCACTCACTCAAGAATGAATTTACTATTGCTTACATAACTTACATAACTGGTTTTCCCAGTTGCAATGTATGGCTGTGAAAGTTGGACCATAAGAAAGGCTGAGCGCCAAAGAATTGAGGCCTTTGAACTATGGTGCTAGAGAAGACTCCTGCGAGTCCCCTGGACTGCAAGGCGATCAAACCGGTCAGTCCTAGAGGAGATCAACCCTAACTGCTCTTTAGAAGGCCAGATCCTGAAGTTGAAACACAAGTACTTTGGCCACCTAATGAGAAGGAAGGACTCACTGGAGAAGAGCCTAATGCTGGGAAAGATTGAGGGCAAGAGAAGGAGGGGACAACAGAGAATGAGGTGGCTGGAGGGAGTCACTGAAGCAGTAGGCGTGAGCTTAAATGGACTTCAGAAGATGGTAGGGGACAGGAAGGACTGGAGGAACTTTGTTCATGGGGTCGCAATGGGTCGGACACGACTTCGCAACTAAGAACAACATAACTTAATCCTCTGCTATATTGAAATTAGATCCTGAAAGCCTGGTACTTCCTTCCCTTTATGTCAATATAAAATCTAGGCCATAAGACTAAACTGATGAATAAGCACAACAGAACACAAAACAGCAGAACCATAGTACGTTGTGGGAGGGAAGGGGAAGAAAAATGAAAGGAGGAAAAAAATTACCCAGGAGAGAAGTTAATGATACTGGAAGACCCGAACAGGCCTAAAATAAAATACGATTGGAGTCAAATGTGCAGGAACACATTAGAAACCAGATTAATTATCATGATGCCATTTAGCCAGCACCTTCTAAGACTGTTCAGGCTTCAATCTTCAACATGTACCGTAGTTTGGAGAGCATGGGATCATATCTGTCTCCAATACTATAAATTGGCTAACGTTTCAGAGCAAAAGTCTGCATTAAGGCATTTCAAATCACTGCTACACATTTGCACTTCCATGTGCACCTTCTGGAGAGAGAACTCAAAGCATTTTACAGCATTATTACTACATCTTGGTCTCAGTGAGATGTTGAGATGGCCTGTGTCATGGTTCCAAAAGATAGAGACAAATAAAACAGAACTCCAAGGCTTGCAAATTCCTCAAAGAACATGTTTATTAGTTACAAAGTATTGGCACATCAAAAGTGAAACCAAGTCTGGAGACACACATAATAATTCCCCAATACAAAGTTTAAAAAAATTCCACCCCTAAAACTATGCAAGCAACTACGTTCCCCAATACATCTTCTTGGTAGGCTTTTTATACAACGCCCAGCCTGCAGTCTCAGGAGCAGCCGATGACCTTGGTTCCCAGGGGACAAAAGATTATTTAGACTAGTGAAGCACTGGGCAACCCCTCTCCCTCCATTTTATGTGGCAACCGAAACTGAGTAGGAAAAATGGCTGCAGCCATGCTCATTTGTAGAGTAGACAGCCTGTGGCATATGGAAACACATAAAAATAGATGAATAACAACGTTAATGTCATATAATGAATCTGCTTGTGTCTCTCTCTTGTCTATATATTCCAGCACCTGGTGACCTTCTCCATTGGGGAAGAGGATGATTTGACATGTGTGGAAGATGCTGTCAGGAAACTGTGCATCATGGATAAGCAAGGGAAGGTCTGGGTTCAGGAGATGTTGCTTCAAGTCAGCGGGTCGGCTATCAAGCTCCTTGACATAAACTCAAAGGTGCAGAAACTTACCAAGAGCAGCAATATTGGGTGGCTAATGAAGATTTGGGGGAGAGATGGGTGTTACCTCCAGAAGAAACTGGACAGCCATTTGTCTGAAATGGTATAGGGTTTCCTGCCTGAGCAGGGGGTTTAATAACATTATTATTATTATTATTATTATTATTATTATTATTATTATTATTATTATTATTATTATTATTATTATTATTATTATTATTATTATTACTACCTGTGTCCCAATTCCTCTTCTTTGGAAAGAGTCTATGTTAGATGGATGTCCTTGATTGTCTTTCTTTCCCCCACTAGGAGGAACTGGAGAATTATGCATTGGCAACTGTGGCTTATTGTGATGCTGTCTGCCCTGAGTCTCGCTCCCGATCCTTGCTTCTACTCATGTGCCAGGAACCTACTCAGCTCAGACCAGATATCCACTTCTTTGAGTGTGATCAAATTAGGGTAAAAGAATTGAGCCTATCAATCCACAAATAATATTTAGAGAATGATCCTATGTAATTACTCAATTCTACTCAGTATAGAAAATTTACTTGACATGGGGATGGCAACTATTCAGTGGTTGGGGATGAAATTAACATTTTAAAGGAAAGACAAAGTTCATAGATGTTGGGGCCATGCCATACACAGGGGAGGTTCTCCCCCCCCCTTAACTTTCCCCTTTTTAAAAGAGGAAATTCTACTTCTGATGTTTGACCACTGTGTTTTGAAGGGTCTGAGCGTTATAACATGGTGCCCATAAGCAGCCCAGAATCCTGACCTTGCCCAACCCTGATCTACAGCATGGGGATTTGGGACAAGGGAAGAGTTCTCAACAGAAATTTGATCTGGTTTCTCCTTTGCTTGGCAGGCGGAATGGATCCAGCAAGACATCAGTAGTGCCCTGCTGGACTTCAACACAGGAGGAAATACCCAACGGGCGGAAGCCTTAAGGTACATGCACAGCCTAAGACCCATGGCTGTGATAGGACAGCTTCAAAGGCCAAAGGTCACATTACTCGTAAACAAGAAGTCACATCGGAGAGTTTCTTATCAAAAACAGGGGTGGGGAACTATGGCCACTTTATGACCTGTGGACTTCAACTCCCAGAATTCCTGAGGCAGCCATTGCTGTAAGAAAAGTTGATTCCCATCAGAGCTGTGTGGTGGGCGAAAGCCCATAACGTCTTCCTTACCAGCTGCTTTTCCAGTGTAGATTTCTCTCTGTAATCACATCATCATTACAAGTTCACCCTCCCCCAACCATCTCCACCATACAATTTGGACTCAGAGAGAAAGTAGGATTGCTTAGTTATAGGTAATTCTCGACTTACAATCACACTGGAACCAAAATTTCCATTGCTCAGCAAGGCAGATGTTAAGTGAACCAATTTTATGACCTTTTTGCCACAGTTGTTAAGCAAATCACTGCAGTTGTTCAGTGAATCATTCGGTCCTTAAATGAATCTGGCTTCTCCCATTGACTTTGCTTGTTGGAAGGTCACAAGTGGTGACCCTGGACACTGCAGTTGTCACAAGTACACGCTAGTTGCCACCACCTGAATTTTGATCATGTGACCTTGGGGGTTGCGGCGATGATTGTAAATGTGAGGATCGGTCATGTCACTTTTTTTAGTGCCATTGGCACTTCAAATGGTCACTAAATAAATGTTGTAAGTCGAGGATTATCTGCATCCGGACTAGCCTTGCCATTTTTCTTTCTATAGCAGCTTGCTATGCAGATTTTGAGAGCTTATTTTATCATGTTACCGTCATGCCAAGAAAAGCTTCATGTACCATATTTCTGACTGGAGGCTGCTATAGAATACATAGCAATACTTTGATTTGAAAAAAAAACATCTTCCTGGGATTACAGGAGGGAAGATGGAAACTTAGAAATAAGGAGAAATTTCCTGACAGTGAGAACAATTAATCAGTGGAGCAACTTGCCTTCAGAAGCTGTGGATGCTCCAACACTGGAGGTTTTTAAGAAGAGATTGGATGTCTATTTGTCTGAAATGGTACAGTGTTTCCTGCTTGAGCAGGGGGTTGGACTAGTAGACCTCCAAGGTCCCTTCCAACTCTGTTATTCTGTTAATCAGTCATGGGTTGTCTATAGAGACCTATTATAGATTCTTATGTTGCTGACTGAATGGTGTGGAATGTTATATAAATCAGAAGCCAACTTGTCTCTCTGGGGTTGAATATGACCCCAAAATTGCTTTTGAGCATTTCCCCCCCAAACCATGTATTTCTTTCTCATTGTTTTGACCAGGAAAAGCTCGATCCCCATATACAATACAATACATAAAACACAAAGATCCTCACCCTCAAGCTCTAAAGCAGGTGTCTTCAAACTTGGCAACTTTACGACTTGTAGACTTCAACTCCCAAAATTCCCTAGCCAGCATAGTTTTAAGACTTGCAGACTTCAAGTTTAAGACACAGCTTTAAGACTTGTGGACTTCAATTTTAAGATTTGTGAACTTCAACTCCCAGAATTCCCCAGCCAGCTACGCTATGGGATTCAACCATGGGGAGCTATACAGGTCAAGTCTTAAAGTTGCCAACTTTGGAGACCCCTATTCTAGAGGGGAAAAGATCCCATCTCTACTTACATAGTCTTACCCAAGTTGCAGTATTGCCCCATTTACTATGTCCCTGAGGTTCCTTCAACATTCTTGATCCTCAGCCAACAAAATATTGCCTACCCCCAGCCTGGAAGTTACACAGGCCACGTGTAAGATGGAAGGAGGTTGCGTTATCCACTGGATATCAGTCTTTCCCTTTGGATCTCAGGCCCTATGTTTTTTGTTTACAGAGCTGCCCAAAACATGCTTGATAATCAGGAGATCTCTCGGCCTCCTGTGCAGGTTCCTTCTAGGACAAAGATTGTTGCACCAGGGCCAAGAGAAGACGGTAAGAACCTTGAAGACTAAGCCCCACAACCTTTTATGGAGGAGGACATTTGGAGAAGAATCATAACTCCTTGGTAAAATGTATGCCATCCATCCAGGTGGCCCTTAAGGCCACTTTCTGGCATTTCCAGTTAAGTGGATACTGCCCTAAAAAAGCTATTGCAGCTTAGAAGAGATTACAGGCTACATCAACCAAGGTTCTGACATAGCATTAAGGAGTTTTCTAGCTTCCTATATTAATTGACTTTAATGGGACCTTCTTCTAGAACAGCTTACAAGATGTCATGTTTCACTTCTATATAACTTACTTTCTGTTTGAGTTGCAGGGAATGATCCAGGAATCCTTCCCATCAAGATCATTTCAGCCACAAATAGGCCTGTCTAAATCTTTGTTTGGTCCCTTCACAATTTGTCTGGTTTTCCCCCCACACACACCTTTTTCTTTGACTAAAATAAACATGGTATACAAGATCCCCCCCAAAAAATGTTGGCCTCATTCTTAAGGCTGTTGCCATGGCACTGTTGTACACCCTAGTCATCAGAGACCAAAGACCAGGAAAGTGAGGTTCCTCATATCGCCCATATGGTTGTGGGAGTCACAGAAGAAGACACAGCTGCATAGTCTTTTCCTGCCACTGAGCTCTTCAAGACAGATTCATCCTCTTTCCATCCCAGCAAAGTTTATGAGCACTAATGTCCTAAACTCTTCATTTTCTCTCCTGCTTCCAGCCATGTTGGTAGGAGAACCTGATCTGGCCTCCATCCAAATAGAGCAAAATGTGGTGAGTTAAATGGGAAAATTAATTCTTGCTGTTGGTTTTTATATAAATGAGATTTGGAGAAGGGGATAGAAAAGCAGAGATGGTCGTTCACTTAATGACTATGGCATTTGCTTAATGAGCACAAATTCACTTAATGACCCCTGCAAGAAAGATTGTAAAATTGGGCTAGTCATGTGATTGACTTGCTTTATGACTGTCATGAGTTATGACCATGATGGGACGGTTCCATTACAGTCATAAGTCAAGGACTCCCTGTAAGAGGTTTAAAAAGTGTGACAACGAAGCTAGCAATCACAGTACAGCAATCAACAAGTGACCCTACTCAAAGGGCGTCCAAATTCACTTTATTTCCCAAAGACCTTTCAGAAGAGCCATGCTCTCGTGTCACTTGTTCCTTGCTCGGTACAAAAAAATATATATTTCTTTTTCATTCTCTTTATTGCCTGTGTGTCTCTGGCAGGAACTGCTAAACAATGTTTTTGATGATGTGGAAGCCTTTGTGAGAAAGCTGCAGAAAGCTGCCGAAGCTTTCCGTGTCCTGAATCAATGCAGGCGCTCTGGAAGACGGCATCTTCGAGAGCCAGGAGGTGAGAAGATTGGCTGGGAATGCAGAAGGTTGCTAGGGAAACAGGAAATGCTTCTCAAGTCTGTCCCAATCAGAATCTTTCTGTGAGTTCTAATTCCAGAATGATTCCAGAACTTACATATCCCATCAATTAGAGATGCACATCTGATGAGATCAGGAAAAGGTCCTTCTCAGTGGTGCCCCCTTCCTTATGGAACGTCTTCCCCTCCCTCCCCGGCATGTGATGGGGCCCGCCATGTTGCTTTTCCAAAAGGCGCTAAAAATGTGGGTTTTTTTAGCTGTGTCTGGGATCACTAAAAGAGATGGGCCAATCAACTTGCTGATTTGATTGTGTTACTGCTGCCATGTATGTGTGCATGATTTTTTAAAATATTTTTATTACATAGTGCAAAATGTTGTAAGCCCACCGGAGTCATCTCTGTGTGAGTTGGATGGCGATATAAATTTGTTTAATAAATAAACAAAAACAAATAACTTCACCAGACTCCACAAAATACCATTATGGCTTTGAAACTTTTCCCTTCCGCCATGGGCCTCTGCAATGGATCTCCTGACAACTTCAGAAGTGCCTCACGTAGATGCATTATTCTTTGTTTTTGCACAAGTCAGATGAGCTTCTTGGCCAAAAAGTTTTTAGAGACACTAGTTCTAAAATACAGATCCGAGGCCTACAAACATAATTAGACTATTATAATGGAGAGTTATTTCTGCATCAATATGGTTGAGTTGCTCTGTGTAGATTTCTAGAACCAAGACAAAAACCCTGATTTTCTCAATCTAAAAAAAACAAAGGATTTGAGTCTTAGGGGTGGAAGTTCACCAGCCCCCAAAATAGATAAAGTTGCAGGGAAAGTTTTACTGGGTTTTTTTTCTTTACTACAACCATAGAGGGACTCTTAACCATCAGAGCAAAACCCCCATCTCAAGAGGAGTTTGAAGACACTCTGTCCAAGACCAAATATTCCTTCAGCCTTCTGGTGAGTTTTGTGTATAGTTTTTTTTCTCTCCCAAGGAAATGGAAGATACCTCCTTGGATTATGCTTACAACTAAATTATACTTTTCCCCACCACCACGTAGGCAAGGCTGAAATCTAAAATCATTAACCCTACTTCGGAGGAGCTACTATGTATTCTTTTCAAGCCCTTGAAGATGGTAAGTGCTGAAGAAGAGGAGTAAATGAGGTATTTGGTAGATGAATTAGTAATAGTGTATTTCTCAGTCTTACATCTCCCAAATTGTGGATTTCAACTCCCAGAATTCTCCAGCCTATATGGACATGACATAGAATTCTGGAAGTAACTAAGATTGGGAAACAATAGATTTGTAAATATACATGGGCAGTTGGATTGTAAAAGCAGTAGAATGATATGAAATTGTGTTAAGGGACTACACTATTTAAATAGCACATGTGAAATGTGAAGCTGAATTCCATGGGAATAGGGGAGAATTCCTGCACAACAAAAAGCAAGAAGGCTTATTACAGTACACTTTCTCTGAATTGCTTGGTTTTTGTATCCTTTTTTAAATAAAATACTTTGGGCCTCAGTTCCATTAGTTGCAGAATTGTGTAATACGGTATAATTCATGAAAAGCTTTATCATGGGATTAAGTTGCATGTACCAATGATTCCTAGATCAAGGCTTTTCAACCAGTGGTACAGGTACCACCTGTGGTACATTGGCACCTGGCAGGTGGTACGCGACCATCCTAGAAAAGTGGTAGCGGGAGAGGGGAATGAGCTGAACCGCTGACAGCACCGCACAAGCCTGAGCGAGAGATGGCTGGAGCTGCAGGGCTGTCAGGGCTCAGTGGAAGCACCAGGATCAGCACCAGGCTCCACTGGAGTTCGGCGCTGATCCTGGCGCTTCAGCTGAGCCCTGAAGAAGCACCAATCAGCTGGAAAGCAGCACTGATCCTGGCATTTCTGCTGAGCCCAGAAGAAGCGCTGATCAGCTGGAATGTTGCAGCATCTCCAGGGTCTTGTGATTTGCATTCAGATGCTTGGCAACTGATTCATATTTATGACAGTCACAGTGTCCCAGGGTCACGTAAAGTGACCAAAACCTGCTGAAACCACCCAGCAGATGGGGGGAATAAAAACCAAACACCCCCACCCCACCCCACCCCTGCTGCCAATCCTCAACAGAAATGCGCGCAACAATGAAAACCTCGGACAGGAGGAAGAGCACCGCTAGGTGGGCAGGCAGGTGTCTTGCTCGGCTGTGGCTTGGGGGGGCACTTTTTTCAGTGCCATTGTAACTCCAAACAGTCACTAAGCGAACTGTTGTAAGTCGAGGACTACCTGTACTTTATCACTTTTTTCCTTTTTTGGGGGGGGGGTCATCAAGTTTTTGACACCGTGCTAGGCGACTGGTGGTACTCGGATATTGCCATATCCTAAAAGTGGTACAATGGGTGAAAAGGTTGAAAAGCCCTGTCCTAGATGAGTGTATTAGTAAATTTCTCTGGGAGAAGATCGAGTCTCCAGGGGAAAAGATAATCTGGATTCTGATTCTCATTTCCCATTTCAGATTGTGGATGCTTCTGGGGGTGTGGAATTTGCTTCTGAACTGCGCAATCCCATGTTAACTCTGGAGGCCGTGACTTTGATGCGAAGCTGCTTAGGAGAACAGGAAACAGAATTCTGGCATTCTCTGGGTGAAAACTGGACTAAGCCCAGGTAAGGGGACTTGGGTTAGTTTTCCCTTGTTATTATTTTTGCCTTCTTAATTTTTTTCCCTTTGGGATGTGGTCTAATCTACTCACTTCCATTTCTTCCTTCCGCAGTCTTCTAAATATTGCAACTTCCATGTCCCTTTCTTGATGCTCTTGGCTATTTAATTTTAGTGAAATAGCTCCCTCTGAAGTGAAGTGATGTCACAGATGATCTGGACCTTGATCTGTTAATTACTTAACAAGTAATTGCAAACTTTGGCATTTGGATTTCAAAATCTTCTCAAACATGTTGAGAATTAGACCAAATCATTTATGACACAATGTGGTGGGATAGTAGTAGTAGTAGTAGTAGTAGTAGTAGTAGTAGTAGTAGTAGTAGTAATAATAATAATAATGATGATGATAATAATAATGATGATA
>NW_015386395.1:1063343-1084984 GCF_001527695.2 Protobothrops mucrosquamatus
TAATAATAATAAAGTTGGAAGGGACCTTGGAGGTCATCTAGTCCAACCCCCTGCTCAGGCAGGAAACCCTATACCATTTCGGACAAATGGCTGTCCAGTCTCTTCTTAAAAACTTCCAGTGTTGGAGCATTCACCGCTTCTGGAGGCAGGTTGTTCCACTGGTTAATTGTTCTCACTGTCAGGAAGTTTCTCCTTAGTTGTAGGTTGCTTCTCTCCTTGATTAGTTTCCATCCGTTGCTTCTTGTCCTGCCTTCAGGCGCTTTGGAGAATAGCTTGACTCCCTCTTCTTTGTGGCAACCCCTGAGATATTGGAACACTGTTATCATGTCCCCTCTCGTCCTTTTCTTCATTAAATTAGACATACCCAATTCCAGCAACCGTTCCTTATATGCTCTAGCCTCCAGTCCCCTGATCATCTTTGTTCTCTGCACTCTTTCTAGAGTCTCAACATCTTTTTTTACATCGTGGTGACCAAAACTGGATGCAGTATTCCAAGTGTGGCCTTACCAAGGCATTGTAAAGTGGTATTAACACTTCACGTGATCTTGATTCTATCCCTCTGTTAATGCAGCCTAGCACTGTGTTGGCCTTTTTGGCAGCTGTGGCTTGTTCTAGATTGGTTGACACCTGTTGCCTGGGTGGTTTACTTACCTTGCAGTGATTGAAAATGTCATGACTTTGACTCCTTCCTTCCAATTCATATTGTTCCTATTATTTGCTTTGTCCATCAAGGGTGGATTTCCCCAGGGACTATGCAGCTCCCTACAACCTAACATTCCGGAGTGGCTGGGAGCCTCCTGTCCAGGATGCTTTTGGGAAACCTTGGGAAGACCCAGTAGAGATGCAACACCGTCATGAAGAACGACGCACCCAGGTCAGTGTTGTGATGAGAAGCAGGTAGGAGAGCATAAGCTTGAATTCTGAGCAAGAGAACAACTATAAAAGGTCCATCGTAGAGCTGAGGCCACAGCCTCTGCTTGTAACAGTTGAAGAAGTAAATTATCTTTGCCTACATATATGCTGCAGGTTTGGATTGATTTTGTGCCAACAAGATGTATCTTCTCCAGGAGGATCAATCTCCAACTTGGTCCTTCAAGTCTTCTAATAGCACACCCATTGCCACTGTAACTGAGCCCATCCACGTTGGTGCTGGTCATCCTCTCCTTGTCTTTCCCTTTCCCAACTTTATAGACTTTGGTGTATCCATTTTGCTGAATTTCAAACAAAAGGTCATTGTTGTGCATTTTGATCTTTTCAAGCAGCTCATTTCTTTAGTAGCAAATGCCTGAAGTAATGCTGCAGTGGATCTGTTGCTTTTGCTTGTGGAATCTTTTTTTTCAGACAAGCGACTTCCATTTGATTTGCACCATTGAATGACTTTGGAGGTTAAACTGGCCCAAGGACTTCCACAGATTGTAGCATATTTACAGTATTGCATTTGTGGTTGTCCAAGTGGCCTCTTTGCCTCAGCTCTGCTGCTTACTATTGGAGGACATATTCACACAATAAAGTGTCCATCTTAGGATCAGAAGAACAAAGAGATCCAGCAGGAAAGTAGTGTTTTCCAGGATGAAACGGAACTAAAACTTCTATGTTGCAAGGAGGAAAACTCCAAAGGAAGCCGGCCAATTGCAGGGCTCCAGTTTGGAGGACTATCCCACCCCTTCTAGCATATTATGTTTTGGCTGCTGGAGAAAACTAAGCCTAAGCAGCCTCCATAAGCCCTTCCTGGTCCATAGTCTAACGTGTTTATTATTTCTCTATTTAAATTTATAAGTTTGCCCAACTCCATGATGACTCTTGGCTTATAACAATAAAAACAGTACAAACACTATATAACAAAGAGCACCTCCGTCCTGCATATCCCCCTACATTAAAAATCCAGCCCAACAGACATTATCCTTTAAAAAAATTGTCACCCACTCTAAGACTTGGGGGAAAAGCTATGATTTCATGATCTTTCAAATGAGGGCAGAGTTGGATGTCCAGAGGGAAGCTATTCCAGAGGCAAGTGGTGTGACAGAGGAGGCCCACTTCCTGAGTCCCATCACATAATATTGTTTAATTGGGAGGTCTCGGAACATCCCAAATTAACTTTCCCTGCTTATTATATGTTTAATTGTAGACCCATCCAACTGGATGAGGCCAAAGGTTCACGTAGCCAGCCTGTGTTTTCTCTGTGGCCAATCATATGCTTCTAGGAAGCATGTGTATTTACTAGATTGCTCATTTTTCCAGAATAGGGATAGGCTATAGAAAAATATCAATAGCACTTAGACTAATATATCGCTTCATAATGCTTTACAGTCCTCTCTAGGCAGTTTCAGCATATTGCCCCCAAGAATCTGGGTCCTCATTTTACCAACTTCGGAAGGATGGAAGGTTGAGTCAACCTTGAGCCAGTCAGGATTGAACTCCTGGCTGTGGGCAGAATTAGCCTGTAATACTGCATTCTAACCACTGTGCCACCATGGCTTCATGCATTCCTGAATGTTTCAGGAACAAGCATGATGGTATGGGGGAAAGTCCTTGGGAGACAAGAGAAAGATTTGCAACCTAGGCAATGGATCTTCCTCCTGTTTTCCAAGGTCATTCAAAACTGAGACTCTGGAAAGAGTGCAGAAAAGAGCAACAAAGATGATTAGGGGCTGCAGGTTAAACCATATGAAAAACGGTTGAGGGAATTGGGTATGTCTGGTCTAATGGAAAGGAGAACTAGGGGTGACATGATAGCAATATTCCAATATTTGAGGGGGTCAATCTATTTTCCAAAGCACCAGAAGGGAAGACGATAAGCAAAGGATGGAAACTAATGAAGGAGAGAAGCAACCTAGAACTAAAGAGAAATTTCCTGATAGTTAGAACAATTAATCAGTGGAACAACTTGCCTTCAGAAGTTGCGAGTGCTCCATCACTGGAGGCTTTTAAGAAGAGACGGGATAGGCATTTGTCTGAGGTATAGGGTCTCCTGCTTGAGCAGAGGGTTGGACTAGAAGACCTCCAAGGTCCCTTCCAACTCTGTTATTCTGTTCTTTTCATTCCCACATAAAACCACAGAGTGCTTGAGGAAGTAGCTTTGTAATTAGTTATGTCCCTCATGCTAACAATTTGTCCCTCACCCTAACAATTTTATGAACAGAAAAGTCCTCCAATTTTGAAAGAGTAACCACAGAACATTCTTAAAAATTAGCTGTTTTTCTAGCCCAAACAAGTGGAGTTTCTAGTTCACTTAAAAACTAGTTCCAATTACATTCAGTATTATTCCTGTCCATGAACTGGAGGGAGAATTTGAGAAAGAGTCACTTGAGATGGACCTAAACTAACTTTACTGTTTCTCTATCCCTCCTTCTTTCTCTGTGTTGCAGCAATCGGCACCCACAATTGCAGCCAATGGGTAAGATATTGTTGAACATTTTTGAGAATGGATTGATTATTTGAGGAAAATAAACAGGGAGTTTGGAAGAGAGGATTAGCATTTAGAATGTAAAAAAAAGTTAAAAAGGAAGGTTGGGAAAGACAAGGATTTTAATGATTAGGGTGGAAAGGGCCATTTCTAATTCCTGGTGCATGAAATCTTTTAAGAGGAAGTAAAGAAACTGAATATTTGGAACATGCAGAATGCATGCAGTGTTGGAGAGCATAGACCTTTCCACTTTATTGGATGAAGAAGTCCCCAGTTCTGGCTTCCTCAGTCATGGTCATCACCCCCAGTATAATCACCATTGTAGCATTAACAAAACTCAATGTGAATAGAGGAGACTATCTTGCTGGGGACATGATTCCAGTCCCTCCCCTGATCCTACTGGGAAGAGAAACTTCAAAGAGAAATGAAGGGTTGGTGCTGTGGTGGTGATGGAGAGATTAACATCTTAGGAGAGTTAGATGTGCAAGGATTTGTCATGGGCCCTTTAAAGCAGGGATCTCCAACCTTGGCAATTTTAAGACTGGTGGACTTCAATTCCCAGAATTCCTCAGCCAGCTTAGCTTAGCTGGCTGAGGAATTCTGGGAGTTGAAGTTCACCAGTCTTAAAGTTGCCACGGTTGAGGGCCCCTGCTTTAGAGGATGGTGATCAGATTGGATAAATTTAGGAGGTTTTCTGAGATTGAAAATTGTGAGTCGTTTATGAAATGCTTAGGTCAATTCTACATTGCTTTTTTTCCCCTCTTCTCTTTCTTCTTTTTCTAAAAATCTATTTTTTCTATTTTTCTCTATCTATCTGTCTATCTTTGCTCTGGGAATAGCTGGGTCCGGTGGTGAAACCAAGGATAGGAGCTAGCTAGGGAGGTGGTGGTCATAGGGCACTAGGAAGCTTAGCTTAGGGCAGGTGATGGTGTGTTGCAATTAATAATTGCAGGTTCTTACCAGGGTGAGGGGTACTTTTGGTGATCAGCAACCATTGGATGTTGAGCAAGGACTTCAAATTGTTGTCCTTAATCTGAACTTACAAGTACTGATGGCCAGGAATCCAATTGGCTCACCATGCCTTAAAAGAATGAGGGCCTCTGAACACAGAATTTGACAAGTGACAAAAAATTCCCCATCGTGTCTTTTGTATTTCAGTCCTATTTAAATTCTCTGTCCTCTTTTTAAGAAATACTTTAATTATCTATTTATTATTGGATAGTAAGAAATAACTGAGAAGTAATCAGAATGGAGATTTCTGGTATAACTTCCAGAACTTGTAAGTTTTTTCTCTCGTGGTTCTCTAAATTCATTTATCCCAAAATCTCCGGAGTCTTGATTCTTGCCCAGATCAAAAAGAACCAAAATATTGGCATGTCAATCTTCACTCAACTTACTGACATTTAATCTGTTCTGTAGTGCTTTGAATTGGGCAATGCTGACAAAAAAAATAATTTGTATTCCAACTGCTATTTTAACTATCTTTCAAACAATCCTAAGAATTACATCATGATTAGGTTACCAAGGATTAGTTGTCTAGGGAAACAGGATTAACTGTTAAAATTAATTTTTAAAGTTTGTAGCATAGATAAGCACATAATGAGCTAAGAATAAATAAACTAACAAAAGATGCACCAACTATAGAGGCCTTGAATTAAACTAGATAAGCATCCAATGGAATTTCCTTCCTACTCTTTACATGCACATATTCATATATTCTGATTAATTTATTCATACACGTATATATGCAGATATGAGGAAGCACCTAATAATCAGTTCATAATGTAGCAGGGAGGAAGAGGAATCTCTCATAGTTCTCAAAATAAATTAAAATCAAATGACTGTTTTGTAGTGGTACTAGAAATTCTGGATTTGACCAGCACTGCCTAAATGCAAAGATAAAACTAGACTTAAAGTCTCAATGTATCACTGAAATAATCCTTGTAGGTAACTTCTCCCGCTTTTTTTTTTTTTTTGCTTAGAATGGAGAGGACTATGGTTTTTTAAAACCTGAGAAATGAGCTAAAACACATCCATGCTAAATATAAACAACTTTAAGGCCAATGTCATGGGTTTCCCAAAAGATAACTGGGAAACATAACAGCACAGATTTGGAGAAAATGTTTAGGTAAATTCTGGGCCACATAATATGTTTGCCATGTGGGAGAACTTTGGGATTATGCCATGGAGTAAAGGAGGAGGAAGCAGCTAGTAAAAATGAACTGCTATAAGAAGGCAGAAGGCTTGCTTCTCCTTATAACAGTTCCTTTTTATTGCCGTGCTCAACTGCCAGAGGAAATGAACAGCTTAAAAGGAGAGAAGAACCATAGAAGAATGGAAAGACAATTAACAGTTTCTCCTCTGTTAGAAGTGTGTGCATGTATGTGTGTGCATGCACACATACACAAGCATGAGTATTTCCCCGTCCTCTTCTCTGCATCATAGTAGAGAAAGCATCATTCTCAATAACCAATGTTGTTATATGTTGGGAATAGACCCCTCTCAGAAACTAAGTAACAGATACTTGATATCTTCAAATATGATATAAAAGGATCACGTAGGGTTCATACCAGTGCCCAACTACCCGTATATTTACAGTGTAATTTGTCCACTCTTTTTCAAATCATGAAAGTGGATCGTGAAGACAAAGCCAGTTTGGTCTAATGGTGAAGGCACCAGGCTAAAAACCAGGAGACTGTGAGTTCTAGTCCTGCCTTAGGGATGAAAGCTGGCTGGGTGCCTAAGGCCAGTTACTCTCTCTCTCAACTCAACTTACCTCACAGGTTTTTGTGAACAGAATAGGAGGGGGAAGCAGTATTAGGTATGTTCACAACCTTTAGTTATAAAAATAATAAAGGCAGAGTATAATAAAACTTCTTGCAAAGCTTTTCATGATATTTCTGCACTAGGTTTCATACTGCAAAACCTAATCGAATTCAGTTTCTAGAATGTTCCCAGCATGTGCTTTACAGTCTAAAAATAACAAAAAACAAAGAGGAGTGCCTATGTGGAGATTAGAAAGGGTGAGCCCAGTTATGCAACTGTAGACTATAAGTTTCACCTAGTAAACATTGCAGGATTTCCAGTTCTTTTGCAAAGAACATAAAATGAGATAAGGATAAAGAGTTCTTTTAAGCCAATACCCTAATTATGTAATATTGTTTGGTTTAACTCTTATGGAAGTGAGGCCCACTTGCCTCCCTCACCGTTGGTGAGGATCACTTTACAACTGTCACGTCTTAGACTCCATTATGAAGGCTACCTGTACCTAGGGGTTTCCCCTCCATTTTCTCCCACAACAGCAATCCTAGGAAGAAAGTTTGGCTGAGGGAGAATTATTGGCAGAAAAGTAAGGTAGAACCTGGGTCTTCTCACGCCAAGTCCTACTACTTTACTTTGCCCTCATGCTGTCTGTGATGATGCACATCGCCTTCCCAATAATTCTCCTGAAAACATCTCCTTTCTCCCTTGTGTTAATACGAACATGGCTGTGGTTAAAAGCAGACTGATATTGGGCAAGCTACAACCTAATTCTTTTGCAGTCAGAGTAAGTTCGTAAGGTACAGGAGCAGAGAACAAAAGAACAAAGCAACAGCACAAGGAGCAGCTCAAAAGAACTTAGGGAACCCTTCATGCCTTGGGGACTTGGCAGGAACAAAAGACCAAGGGGACATGGCAAGGAACAAAAGACCAAGCCCAGCCCTTCCCCTGGATAGAAAAAGAAAGGAAGGAGACTTGGGTCTCCCAAGAAGTCCAGGAGAATAAAGTAGAGCCCAGATTATCTTAAAAGAAAACAGAGTCAGTTCAAGCAGAACAAGAAAGGAAGTGAGCAAGAGTTCAGTTCTTTTCTTCTCTGCTGACCTCTGATTTGGATGAGACTCTGATGCACGGTGGTAAAGCAATTAGCTCTGAAAGCAGGAAGAAGATTGGAGGAGAGACAGAGAGAGATGAAACTCTTCCAGAAGGCAAGAAGCCAGAGTCAGGGGCCAGGTGTTTTGGGCACGGAAGGGAAACGTAACAGGATGAAAACAAGAGGACAGCGGTTTAAAGAAAGATGGCGCCCAGAAGAGAACCAAGAGGGGGACACTGGGCAGCCAGTGAAGGTAGGACTGGAGCACGGTGGGAATTGGGGTGTCTCCTTTTCTTTTTCTTCTTGAATTCCTATCCTTCTCAGAACCAGTTTGCAAGATGGGTGTCCCAGCCAGTCCAGCTCTGATCCTCATAAAATCTAGCTGGAAGAAGGATTGCAGATACTGTACTGTAGATGGTTCAGGGTGTCTTTTCTGGTAGGAAATGCCACCTATTACAAAAAAAAGGGGCAACTGGTGTAAACTAATATCTCATTTTGCCCTTTCCTGGTCATTATCCATTCCTTCCTTCTATATCATGTTTTTTTGTTCTGTAATTGGGTAATCTTTGTGAATATGAGAGTGGCCAGAGTGGGTCACGTTGCTATTGTGATTAATGCTAATTAATGATAACGCCTAGCCATCTTGCAATCTTCTCTCCTACCATTTTTTATCGGCAAGATGCATGAAAATTGGGATAACAGAAATACACTTGCATTGCCCCCTAAACTCAGCGTATATTAAATAAAACCTGCATAAAACAAGAGATGTCTAGAGTTGAAATAAATGTAGTTAATCAATCTGTTTAAAATTAGCCAGATGAGTTAAGTTGAAATGCATTTGCATGGTGATGCCCAAATCCAGTATCAATTCCACTTTAAGATATTGAAGGAAGTGCTGGATATTTACATTCAGTTCAATAAACAGGACTAAACACTATTAACTCTGCATTTGGGAATTACCCTTTCATTCTCTATCATACTTACACATCTAGATTAAGATGACATGAAGTAAATAATATTTCACAATTCATTTACTAACTCTCAACTATTAACTAGATTAATCTCTACTAATTAACATTTAAAACGTTTTTGTAGCTTAATTAGTTGATGACCCAAGGGTTGTCAATCATCCCACTGACCAAACTTCTTTTGCTCACTTCTGTATCTCATCCTTGTCTTTGCTGTGAGGCAGACTAAGCTCTATTGAAATTTTCAGGACTTCTGGGACTTTAATTAGAAGTTTCCTTCTTTTGGGTTTTCTTTAATGGATCTGCTTTGTTACCTGTCAAGAGAGAAATTGCTTAACTTTTTATTACTAGTTTTCACTCTTTGTAGTTTTCTTGTTCAACAGCATGGTTTTTAAAATTTAATTTAATTATTTTTAAAAAAAGATGCACTATTTTAATTATGCTGATAGTTGTAGAAGTACAGAAAACTTAATGTGGACCCAACAATTGTTGTAGTCAATTATATGATGAAATTTGCATATATTTGCAAGTAAAAAAGATGTCAGGGGTATTCACAAGGGAAAGTGTTAAAAAATCAAGATGGTTGCTACAGGCTTCAGGTAGTCCTCAACTTACAGCAGTTCATTTAGTGACCATTCAAAGTTACAACGGCATTGAAAAAAGTGACATGACCGTTTTTCAGTTAGGACCTCTGCAGAATCCCCGTGATCACGTGGTCAAAATGCTTGGCAACTGCTTCATATATATGACTATTGCTGTGTCCCAAGGTCATGTGATCACCTTTTGTGACCTTTCGACAAGCAAGGTCAATGGGGAAGCCAGAATCACTTAACAACGGGTTACTAACTTATCAACTGCAGCGATTTGCTTACAACAGTGGCAAGAAAGGTCATAAAACGGGGCAAAAATCACTTAACAAATGTCTCCCTTAACAACAGAAATTTTGGGCTCAATTGTGGTCATAAGTCGAGGATTACCTGTATGTGATCAAAGCCTGAACCATAATGTACATAAAAAGGAGGGGGTTTTGGTCACATAGCTGCGGCTGCCATTTTGTCTTTTCCAGACTTCCCTGGAAACAGTAGGTTCTAAAGAAGAAAGCACGTGGCTTGTTTTTATACGTTGCAAGTAATTCCCCCATCTTTTTCTGTTGAGCATTCATATTTTTATGAAGATGGGCTGTGCCACCTGCAGATTTAGACAAAAAAAATTGTGTGTTTAATTAGAGGCAGTTTTATTTTAAAAAATAAATAAATAAAAACTAAGTGAATGACTAACGTGTGGCTGTAGAGTAAACTAAATGAAAGCCCTATCTCTGTATAAAGGTCTAGAACAGAGAATGTTTCCATAAAAGTGAAAGTGAAAGGAATGGAAGATGAGAGAGATATAACCTTGGGAGTGGTCATCTCTAAAGCTTTCAATAAAACTCGATGATCCCCCAGCTGCATCTAAATCTCTGTTTTATTGGTTACTGATCAGGAACAGTGGAAAAGGGATAGCAAGTTCGCAGAAGAGCCCAAGGGTTTCTGATTCTCAGAAAATATGAAATGGAAAAAATAAAGTTTTCTGGGGTCTAAATTGGATGGCTAGCATGGAGGAAAAGCTGGAAAGACACCCTAATAGGATATGCATATACTGTGGTGCCTTGGTACTCAACTGTTTTGAAACTCAGCAAATTTAATACTCAACAAATTTGTCCCGGTACTCATTATTTGTTTGATACTCAATGCACAAGCTAGAACTTATCAATGTCGACCACCTTATGACTCACTACATTATTCCTTATGGGGAAAAAAATGTTTGGTACTCATCATGTCTCCTGAAACCAATTAATGATGAGTACCAAGGTACCATGTTAACTGAAGGATGAGCTCAACTAAAATTCTTGACTTGTAATAAGAGGCAACCTTGTTCCTTAGTCCTAAATCAACTCGCTACCTTCATTGGTCTCCAGTCAGTAGATCTTGGAGATCTGTAAAAACAAAGTGAATTCCTTAGATGTGAAGTCTGATCTACACAGATCATAGGTATTCTTGCATTAAACCCAATGTATCTTCCTTCTCACTCACAGGTGCAAACATCTAGAGAAATCAGTGATCTGCACCCACAGCTTCACAGCCAGAAACAGCAATGAACTGTCAGTGTTTCAAGGAGACATATTAGAGGTGAATTTATGACCCAGGGTATCAACCATGTCAAAAAAAAGTGCAGTGGAAACCTTAATATAAAGAAGATAATTGCATTTGGGAATCCCAAAATTTGGAAATACACCATTGTTTGCCAATTTGAAATTTTAACATGAAAACCGGCTGGATGATTTTGGGCCAGTCACTCTCAGTTCAACTCCCCCCCCATTGTTGCTGTGGTGGAGAAAATTATAAGAGGAAGAGTATTATGCATGTTCACCATCTTGAGTTACTCATGAGTTACTTATAAATATGTAAATGTGTTATGTATGTGTACACTTTTGAGAGCAAACAACAAAAATTCATTTTTAATGTATGCCACTCTGCCAACAGTAAAAAAAATGACAATAAAGGTTATCTATCTATCTATCTATCTATCTATCTATCTATCTATCTATCTATCTATCTATCTATCTATCTATCTATCTATCTGTCTGTCTGTCTGTCTGTCTGTCATCTATCTATCCATCCATCCATCCATCTATCTTTAGCATATGGCATGAAATACATGGATAGCACTAGTAAAGATATATGGAAAAAAACAAATAATATGATACATGTAAGATGAAGACGTATAGTGAATTTTGTAAGCTATAAGGAATTCAAGAAATTATATATTCAGTTACAAATATATATTTTATTTTAAGATACATTGGTTCATATAAAACACATTGGTTCATAAAGTAAAATAAGTTTCTATATATTAATACATATATATTAATACTATAATATATGTGTGTGTATGTATATGACAGGTAATCCTTGACTTATGACCACAATTGAGCCCAAAATTTGTTGCTAAGTGAGACATTTGTTAAGTGAGTTTTGCCCCATTTTATGACCTTTCTAGCCCAAGTTGTTAAGTGAATCACTGCAGTTGTTAAATTAGTGGCACAGTTGTTAAGTGAACCTGGCTTCCCCACTGACTTTGCTTGTCAGAAGGTCACAAAAGGTCACATGACTCCGGGATGCTGCAACCGTCATAACTATGAACCATTTTCCAAGTGGCTGAATTTTCATCACGTGACCATGGGGATGCCGCAACAGTCGTAAGTGTGAAAAATGGTCATAAGTCACTTTTTTTCAGTGCTGTTGTAACCTTGAACGGTCACTAAATCAACTCTTGTAAGTTGAGGACTGCTGGTATCTATGCCATTTATCCAATTAAGCACAGTGTTTGATAACTGGAGGAAGTTTACTTTTCTTCCTGTGTAAGCTCTGTTATATCACTTATAAAGTAAGAAAGGTGGGATAAAAGGCAAACAAACAAATAAATACAGAATTTCTGCAAGGTTAGCAATATTCTCTACTAAATAATTGTGAAGTGCTTTCACACCTCTTCGGCAGAGGCCATATGCCTTAAATGAAAAGCATCACTATGCATAAACAGGCTGTTTACTAAACAAGTTGTACATTGCTAGCAGGAATGGAATTATTCACGAGGCTGAAATTAGGACAGTTGTGAGTGTCACAAAAACTGGCTGGAATGTTGTCTCTGCTTATATGGAAATATTTTGTTTGTTGTTAGGTTCTCGATGATAGTAAGAAGTGGTGGAAAGTCAAGAACTGTAATGATCAAGTTGGTTACGTCCCTTATAATATTCTTGCTCCAATGCTGAGTGGAGATAATTCCAGTATCCAGAATGACAAGGAAATGCTTCTAATTCATGAAATCACCCCTGTAACAACGAAGGTGAGTTAGAATACATGAATTAGGGCTTTGTTTATTTGTTTCTGTTTTTTTTAACATTCTATATCCTATGGGATTTAAAATTAAAAACCAATATTTTAAAAACGGCAAAGAAAACAAATGTCTATGGAGATTCTCTGTCATCCAGGTCATGGTTGTCCCAAAGATGCTTTTTCAAGAGGCAACTGGACTTTCTTGTTTTTCTTTAAAGACGTTTCACTTCTCATCCAAGGAGCTTCTTCAGCTCTGACTGGATGGTGGGGCTGAATTCTTCAGTCAGAACTGAAGAAGCTTCTTGGATGAGAAGTGAAACATCTTCAAAGAAAAACTAAGAAAGTCCAGTTGCCTCGTGAAAAAGCATCTTTGAGGCAAAGAAAACCCTTGAACCAGCAAAGCAATCAATCTAAACATCGGGGGGGGGGGGAATCTAATGAAATGTATTTATTAATTTGATATATTTATATGGCCAGCCATCTCACAGATCAGGGCTCTGGACAGCATATGATACAAAAAGTGATTGGGTAGAATAGCCTTAATCTTCTCTAGGTATGTTAAGTTATAACTTGATGATCCACACCTGACACAGCTAGTCCTCAGCTTAGGACTAGAATTGCCATTTCTTTGTGAGGTGATTGTTAAGTGAATTACACCCAATTTTAAAAACTTTTTTTGGCCCCAATTAACCGAATCACTGCAGTTGTTAAGTGAACCAGTCACAGATTATTAAACAAATCAGGCTTCCCCCATTGATTTTGCTTGTCAGAAGCCAGCTGGGAAGATCACAAATGATCACAGGGTCATGGGATACTGTAATGGTCATAAATACATGCTGGTTACCAAATGCCTGAATGTTGATCACGTGCTACAAAGAACATCAGGCAGGTTTCACTAGTAAGGTGGTACCAGATGATGAATATCAGACAGGAGAAGCAGAATGGAGAATGGAGAGGAAGGTAAGGCTAGTGAAAAGGATTCCTGCATGTGGCAATGTGGTTTTGCAAGTCCCACCTGTATCCCTGAGTATGAAATGCTGAGGACATGAAATGGAATATGCTTAGGGATGTCCTGGGAGAATCTATTGGTGATTATTAGAAACCAAATACTGGACTAGATGGATCTTTGGGGTGATCCAACGTTGCAGCACAGAGGTCAGAGATACCTGATAAAGCCTGGTGAGATTTAGGGGAAGCAATCAAAGCTTTCCCTCTTTGAGCTCTAGAAAATGCTGAAATATCAAAAACGGAAGAGTATGAAATCAGAACTGCATTCCACATTCCAAGTTCTAAAATGGGAAACCAATTGTCACGGCTCCATTGGATCCTGGTTTGGAGGAGGAGGAGGAGTTGAAACCAGGACCATTTAATGGGGATGGCATGGTCCACTCAGAACGAGTGGCAAGTCCAGGGGCTGAATACGAGGCAGTCTCAGGGCCATTGGGCAGTGGAGGGAGTCAGCCAATTGGATGGAGAGCTGTTTGCAGAAGAGGATCAGCTGCAGAGGACCAGTGGAGATGACAAGCTCCAGACTACTTCTGATGAGAAACAGCTGCCTCCCCCACCCAATCCACGGGCATGGAGAGCGGAGCAGAGGGAGGCACAGAAGAGGTCAGTGAGGTTGCTCACAAGGAAGCAGCCCCACTCCTCCTCACAAGGAACTGGGGGTGATTTAACCAGACACTGGAGGAAGATGCGTTTATCAGGAACACCTGTTTGTTTTGATGCACATCTTCCTGGCTTTCATGGATTTTGGCTCATGTGTGTTGGCTCCAAACTGACTTCGGATTCTTGGACCATGCTTTGGTTCTTGGAACCCTGGACTTTTGTTGCAGACTTGGTACTTATGGGTGTTGTGACTTCCCTCTTGGCCTCATGGGTTGGCTAGGATTTAATTTGTGGAACCAGGGAATTCAGACGGAGGGAAAACTGAGGGCTGAGGTGGAGCTACACTGGCACCATTGGTGGGTCATTTTGTGCTGTGTTAAATGTGTAATAAATGGATTCTACTTAACCTCTTCCTTGCCAGCATAACTTGTCAAGTTATGCTGGCAAGGACAAAACTAGCCAAATGAATTGGGATTTTACATATTAAAACTCAGATACTTTAGAGGACTAATTACTTGTAGATAATTAATGTAGCCTTGTCACCACAATTTCTTGTAACATCTCTCCCAATCAGAAATAGACTTGTACCATTCGTTGTTCTTCCTTGCTTTCTCCACATAGATAACACCTCAGCCACCAGCAATGACCACAAGTCTACAGTCCAATGGTGTAAAATGGGCCAGCGCAGAGGAGCTTAACAAGAACCAGAATAAGAAAGGTGAGACCCCTCTTTCATTTGGAACTGAAGAGCCAGCAAACAAGCAATTCTTCTTTTTGTTTTGCCTGAGCATATGGTCCACATTATCTGTGAGAAATCTCAGGTTGACCTCTGACCCAGTAAGAGCACAGAACTGGAATTATCTTAGATGGAATTGACTTGTCTACTAAAATATCCTTTCGACAATCTGAACTCTGAGTCTAGGGTAGTGAGGGAGACCTTGTGGTCCTTCAGAAGTTGCTGAATTACATTCCAATCATCTCCCTCACCAATGTTCATGGTTGACTAGAACTATTGGACAGGCTCAGTAGCATTTAGAAACCACATGTTCCCCATCCTTGCTCTAGAACAGGGGTCCCCAACCAGGGGTGCGAGACGACATTCCAGGGAGTGCGAAAACTTGGGTTTAGAAATTTCAAAAATATAGTGTATATGCATAATTCGTTGCCGTTATTTTGAACTTTTGTAAGGGGTGAGAGAATGTATCAGAAGCGTTCTAGGGGTGCAGGGTATAGAAAAGGTTGGGAACCACTGCTCTAGAAGAAAGCAACATGATCTATATATTTTCAAACAAGTAAACTAGCTTCTTAATGGTTTCCTAAAATGGTGGATCATGTAATATTGGAAGGAAGGTATAAAAATAGTCTTTTTGCAGAGCGAACCTGCTCCTGTGACCTGCCAAAACTTGAGACTTTATCCCAAATCCTGATGACCTTTCTACAGCACTTAGTACCCAAAGAACTACTCGCTCTGAGAATAATTTCATTTTCTTTTTACCTCCTGGCTACTTGTTTCAATTAAAGAAATTATTTCAATTAAACCATTTGCTGGTTTGCTTTCCCAAATGTACTCCCTGTTAATGATACAGCAAAGAACATTACCTAAAGCTCTGGCATGCGGTCCCTGAAAACAATGGACTTGGTTTTCCAAATCCTTGGTCAAACCTGTTGTAGATAATCCAATCTTCTAGATGTCTGGGCTTCAACATTCAGAATTCTCAGAAGTTATCATGATGCTGGCTGATGATATGAAGTGTTAACCATTGGATGCCCAGATCTAGGAAGACTGCAGCTATGGTCTCATACTACTAGGAAATACAGGTAGTCCTTGACTTACGACCAGAACTGATCCCAAAAATTTATGTTGCTGAATGAGACATTTGTTAAGTGAGTTTTGCCCCATTTTCTTGCCACAGTTGTTACGTGAACCATTGCAATTGTTAAGTTAGCGACACAGTTGTTAAGGTGAATCTGGTTTCCGCATTGACTTTGCTTGTCAGAAAGTCACAAAAGCTAATCACGTGACTCTGGGACACTGCAACCATCACAGATACAAACCGGTTGCCAAGTGTTTGAATTTTGACCATGTGACTAAGGGGATGCTGCAACAGTACTAAGTGTGAAAAATGGTCATAAGTCACTTTTTTCAGTGCTGTTGTAACTGTCATAAGTCTACACCCTTGTCCACATTATTTGAAGCACTGGAGCGATCAAATCCATAATTTAATCCTGCAAAAATTCTATAGAACCTACAGCATTTTAGTTTACTGCAGGATACTGTAGATGGGATAGGACTGCCACCTGAAGTATGGGCTACAAATGGAGATGTGCAAAATTGGGCAGTCCATCCTTCCTCCCCCCCCCCACCATCCCACCAACACAGGAATGGCTCATCCATTTTCAGAAGTGAATGTTTTGGAACAGTAAGTGATATATTTTCTTCTGGATATGATCTGCCCCAAAGTACACAAACAACTCTGAACTACCTGTATTTCCACATCTGGAAAAAAACACAAAGTTCTTGGCAGAGAACACATAGTTCTTGCACTTACCTAGATATAAGGACAAATCCTTTCTTTCTCCAGTGATTCATTTCCCATGAATCCTTGAGTGACATCTCTTTCTGCTCTGGTAGAACACTTCAGCGTTGTCAATGAGGAGCTCGTCTTCAGGCTGGCCAATGGGACAAGCGGCTGTGGCAAAACTCTTCATATCCCACGTACTCTAGATACGGATGTCCCTTTAGACTACAATTCAAATTCTGATCAAGTCCGGACCTGGTTGGAGGCCAAAGGGTTCAGTCCATTGTGAGTTGGCCTCTGTTTCTCTTTGAGAAAATATGTGGGTTGATAATGAAATACAGACTTAGATTGGCTATTTCTCTCTTTAAATTGTATTAGATTCTAGATCAGAGATGCTATGCATATCAACAATCTTCCTAGCTGACAAACACCTAATAATTTAGAGCAGGGGTAGGCAACCTTGGCTCTTTTATGACTCATGGACTTCAACTCCCAGAATTCTTGAGCCAGCTGGCTCAGGAATTCTGGGAGTTGAAGTCCACGAGTCATAAAAGAGCCAAGGTTGCCTACCCCTGATTTAGGGAATGACTTCTGCAATAGCCACAATATAAAGCAGCAGCAACAGCTTTCCTGAATTAGTTGGTAGGCTTCTAAAATTTGCCGCTGAACTATGATCAATTATGGATTTTAGTTCTATACCCCTAATAGATCCTAACTAAAGTTAAGATTAAAACTGTGCTAAATAAGATTCCTGTTTGGTTGGGGTGGGTGGAAGAGTTCCCCCCCCCCCCCATCTCTTGACTCAGTTTCTGCCCACCTAGAAGTTTGAAAGCATGTTCTATGTGGGTAGATAAATAGGTACCAATTTGTGCGAAGGACGAGCCAGCACCTCATATGAATAGAATCGTTCTGGACCTTCCCAATTGCAACACACGCTTGTGAGGCAGCTTCCATGGAGGGAGAGGGCCCCAGATGCTGGTGCAGGAAACCGGTTGTCTTTCTTTCTGGTATGGAGCTAGCTCGCCCCCTGTGGCGGATCTTGGAAAACGCACGAGTGTGAATGAAACAGGGCTAGCAATCTTAGGCAGCCAAACTTATTACTCTGCATTTGAATTGTAGTTTCCTAGCTAATGTAACTTTGCCTTACACTGAATAAATAAATTAAACCCAATGGAGATTTTTTTAGACATTCTGCTATTTGGTCAAAAGAGCTGCCAGAGTTTGACCTAGTTAGAGGTCACTTTCAAATTGGTTTCATTTTTAGAGTTTAAATGGAATAGCTCCTTTTTCCTATCACGGCCTATTTATTTTACCTACCCTTTTCCTTCCTTTCTGCAGGATTGTCAATGCCTTGGGGATTCTGAATGGCGCTCAGCTGCTTTCCTTGGAAAAGGATGAGTTCAGAGCTATCAACCCAGAAGAAGGACCTCGAGTCTACAGCCAGGTTACCATCCAGAAAGCCCTCCTAAAGGTACCAAGGATTTTGAAATCTCTTCTAAGGGTTGAGAAAAGTGTGGTGAGCTGAGACCGTTCTTGACCATCCAGACCTCAAGGAACTAAGAAATCTAGCAAGATTCAGCAAAAATATAAGGATTGGAGGGGGAGGGCTGAGTGGGGTGAGACTATGCCAAAGTTTCAAAGAAGTAGATAACATAAGGAGAGTTTTTTGCTTGAAGATAAGAATCAGAATCAGAATAACAGTTGGAAGGGGCCTTGTGGGTCATCTAATCCAACCCCCCCACCCAAGCAGGAGATCCTACAGCATTTCTGACAGATGACAGTCCAGTTTCTTCTTGAAAGCTTCCAGTGATGAAATTCCCACAACATCTGAAGGCAAACTGTTCCACTGGTTGATTGTTCTCACTGTCAGAAAATTTCTCCTTATCTCTAGCTTGAATCTCTCCTTGAGCAGTTTCCATCCGTTTTTCCTTGTCTGGCATTCAGGTGCTTTGGAAAATAGGTTGAGCCCCTCCTCTCTGTGACAGCCCCTCAAATATAGGAACACTGCTATCATGTCTCCCCTGGTCCTTCTCTTCACTAGACTAGCTATGCCCAGTTCCTGTAACCGTTCTTCATATGTTTTAGTCCCCTAATCATCTTTGTTGCTCTTCTCTGTACCTTTTTTAGAGTCTCAACATCTTTTTTATAGTGTGGAGACCAAAACTGGTTGCAGTATTCCAGGTGTGATCTTACTAAGGCTTTATAGCAGGGGTGTCAAACTGCCGGCCCGCGGGCCAGATGCATCATAGCGAAATCGCCCCCCCCATTGCCGGCAATGGCAAAAAAGTCACAATACGTCACGCCATGTCACGTGATGTTGCAAGTTTGACCTCCCTGCTTTATAGAGTGGTATTAGTACCTCACGCGATCTTGATTGAATCCCTCTGTTAATGCAACTTAGGATTGCATTGGCTTTTTTGGCTGCTGCCACACAGTTGGCTCATATTTAATTGATTGTTCACTAAGACTCCAAGATCCCTCTCACAGTTGCTGCTATTAAGCCTGGTTTCACCCAATCTATATGTGTACTTTTGGTTTTTCTTGCCTAAGTGTAAGACTTTACTTTTCTCTACATTGAATTTCATTTTGTTAGATAGGGCCCAGATGAGCACTTCATCCTTAATTTTCTCCTTTTTCTTCTAGGATTCTGGGAAAATGTCAGAGCTAGAGGTCGTGATGGCAAGACAAAAGATAAAAGCAGAAGGATTGGACTAATGGAGCTCTCTTTTTGTGTGGTGGTGTGACTTTGCTAAAGAAATGTGGAAATTCAGATTCTTCTCTCTACAGGAGCAGAATCTAGCCTGTGTAGGATCAATGTGAAAGAATTGGTTGTAATTGTTACTGTGGATGTGTTTTATATTCCCAATTTGCCATCAAACAAGAGAAACTTCCTGGTATTCCCAGTTTCTCAAATCTCTCTTTTTAAAATATACGTCATGGAACAATATTCACTCTCCCACTTCTTTAATCCCCAAATTAAAAAGAAAAAAGAAATAATTATGTCCTATAAGATCTACACTTTCTCCATTTTGGAACTTAGCTCCTTGTAGAATCAGCTCTCAATCTCTCAGTAGGGAAATACTAATGTGGTATAGTATGCACTATCACATCATCTGTTTAGTTCTTTCATTAAACATCAGTCAGGATATTATTGAACAATTTTTTTTCAGATTATGGCCTCATGAACTATGCATATAAATCTACATAAAATCAATGATTTTATACACAGTTTATTTAATCCAGTTCACAGATCAGCACAGGAAATGTAATCAGAGTTCTACCTGCATGTTCAGTGAGTAACATTTTACAACTCTATGAACTTTTAAAGCAAATCATCCTGTCTAGCCACAATGACTCCACCTGCTCTTTTTTTAATAGATTAGTTCCTGTGAAATAATAGCTCAGCATTAAAAAAAATGTTAAATAATCTAAGGAAGTATGTGTCATGAAAACTGATGAATTACTGTTACAAGAGTTAATTGCTTTAAATTCAGAGGCCTTTGTCACAGAACAATACAATATGTGGTCACTAGATGGCAGTCGGCAGCCTCTATGGGCAAACCAAGCTGTTTAGCTACAGATAATTTCTCTGTAAATCAAAAAGATTTAGCCAGATTTTTAACAGCTTGTTCCTATTGTCCTGAAAGCATTTTTTATGGGGAAAATGAACTGAATCAGCTGCTTTGAAGGAATCTTATGCAAGAAAATGTGATGTTTCCACTTAAAAAAAAGCCTTTATGATAAAATGGGGCCATTTGCTGTGCTTCGGTTTCATTATGGTGTGTGTTTGTTTATGTGTGTGTTAGATAGTTATTTAATTAGTTCTTTTTTTCCAATAGCTTTCTCACAATTTGATGAACATATGTTGAACACTGCACCATAATTTTGATTGCTGCTAAAACAGTTTTCATTATAAGTTTCTTGAGTTCAGTTTTACCCCTAAATCTACTAGCAGTTCTCCAGATTGTTTACTCACAAGCTGCTGTAAATTTTTGTGGAAGCGAAAGGTGTGGAGGGTAAAAATCACTATAAGCTGCTTTCCCATAATTAATGCAGGAAATATTTATTTTAAGCCTATTTATATGAAATTATTGTTGTTAATATTTGTTTTTAAAAGGTTGATTTTTAAAACTTCTTTTAAAAAAAAAATGAAATTAATTTTGAAAATTCTCTAGAACAGGGTCCCTAGATAAGTTGCCCATTAAGCAAAATGGGTTTCTGAGCAGCATGTAAAATCTCCCAGGAAATAAGATTTCAAATAACACTTTTAAGGCCAGAAATTCTGTTCTGTGACTGTTTTGCAAGGGAGCATTGTTGCAGAAGGACTAAGAATCAATTCCAAGATCATCTATTCCTTATGGTGGCATTGGTGAATCCAAAATACAGGTAGTCCTTGACTTACAACAGTTCATTTAGTGATCATTTGAAGATAAAACTGCACTGGAAAAAAGTGACCTATGATTGTTTTTCACACTTAAAACCATTGCAGTATCTTCATGGTCATATGATCAAAATTCAAACGCTTGGCAACTGATTCATACTTATGACGGTATCCCTTTTGCAACCCTCTGACAAGCAAAGCCAATGGGGAAGCCAGATTCACTTTACAACCGTGTTTCTAATTTAATATGTGTAGTGATTCAATGAACAAATGTGGCAAGAAAGGTCATAAAATGGGGCAAAGCTCAACAAATGTCTCGCTTAGCAACAGAACTTTTGGGCTCAGTGGTGGTCGTAAAGCGAGGACTACCTGTAAGGGATTTCAGTTTAATTTGCACCTGGCAAATTTGGTGCAGTCCAAAAAAACATCTCACAGGAGACCATCTCTCATTGATAATTAGTTAAAATTTGCACATGTTATGTTTGTAGTTTATTTTCTCCAAACTTCCTGAGAGGCCCGACTGCTTGTTTGTTGTAGTGGGACATGATGGAAATTTATTTTTATTTATTTATTAAATTTATATACCGCCCTATCTCCCTTACGGGACTCAGGGCGGTGAACAGGCGATACTAAAAACCACAATAATAAATAAATAGTTTCTGTTCTAAAATCAAATTAAATAACAGGCCTGTTCTAAAAACACCCCATACAAAACCCCCAGTAAAACCTAATCAAACTACGCCAGGCCGGCCGCACGGAATAGATGGGCCTTCAGGGCTCGGCGAAAAAGGTGCAGGTCCGCAACTGTACGTAGGTCGGGGGGTAGGTCATTCCAGAGGGCAGGAGCTGCCACAGAGAAGGCTCTTCCCCTGGGGGTCGCCAGCCGGCATTGTCTGACCGACGGCACTCTAAGGAGGCCCTCTCTGTGGGAGCGGACTGGTTGAAGGGAGGTGTTTGGTAGGAGGCGGTCTTGCAAATACCTAGGTCCATTGCCATGGAGCGCTTTAAAAGTTGTTACTAACACCTTGAAGCGCACCCGGAAG
>NW_015386395.1:1085084-1100743 GCF_001527695.2 Protobothrops mucrosquamatus
TGCAATAGTCCAGGCGGGAAACAACGAGGGCTTGAGTGACTGTGCGTAGGGCGTCCCGATCCAGAAAGGGGCGCAACTGGCGTATCAGGCGAGCCTGATGAAAAGCCCCCCTGGCCACGGCCATCACATGATCGTCTAAAGACAGCCGAGCATCCAGGAGGACGCCCAGGTTGCGGGCCCTCTCCGCGGGGGCTAATGATTCACCCCCGATAGCCAGAGATGGAACCAACTGGCTATGACGTGACGCTGGAAACCACAGCCACTCGGTCTTGGACGGGTTGAGATGAAGCCTGTTCCTCCCCATCCAGACTCGCACGGCCTCCAGGCACCGGGACATCACTTCTGCGGCATCGTTGGGGTGGTCCGGTATCTCTTATTGTTTCAGGACTTGGGAAGATTTTTATGGAAGACATTTTTAATTATATTAAAATCTGTAAATAAATGTTTCGAACAATAACCTGCCTTGTGGTTCATTTCCAGTTATGCGCACAAGCAGTGAATAATATGGCAACTGATGCAAGTTCACCAATCTGTTAATCTCATGAAGATTTTCATTGACCATTTATTGACATACCGATGTTTTCATTTCACCCAGTAGAAACAGCCCTCTGGATTGATCTATTTTAGTGGCAGAGTTTCAGCTGTATTCTTCCATGTTAAACCATTATATAACCGTTGTTTCTCCTAAAACTCGTTATTCTTATTTATTCTGTTTTTATAAACTGGGGTCCTGTTAAAATTATCCCAAGCTAATTCACATTAGAATGAGGTCAAATTATTTCAAGAGACTAGTAGTGCATTATAGGGCTAAAAAGAATGTTAGTGGGTTTACCTTCTTCTTAGTTTTGTGGTATGAAATGGGATTATCTAGGTGTGATGTAAGGAACCATGAAGTGAAAAGAGGAGAGAGATAAGAGAAAGGTTGGAGAAATGGCAAAAAATATTTTACATTTACTGTAGAAGGGCAAAACATCTAAATATTTCCACCATTTTCTTCTACTGGTTCAGTTTCTGCATCAGCTTTCCACATCAAGTCTGGTCTACGTTTTTCCCAAGATCTTTCTCCACCCCATGATTGACTGATTCCTTGTTCTTATGGCTTTTTTTCTTGAGAGCTCAAGATTGTGTCTGTAATGTCCCAAATGTAGAACATAGAATAATGGATGGCGCCTTGGAGATCTTCTAGTCCAACCCCCCAGCTCAAGGCATGAGCCCCTATATCAGTGATGGCGAACCTTTTAGAGACTGAGTGCCCAAACTGCAACCCCAAACCCACTTATGCATCGTCGAGTGCCAGGTGGGTGTGGCCCATTGGGTGGGTGTGGCCCATTGGGTGGGTGTGGCAGACTGGGTGGGACTAAAAAGTTCAATCAATCAATTACAACTTTGCAAGAAATTTTGTTTCCCCTTGAGAAGTTGAAATTGATTGATTGATTGAACCTTTTTTTTTTTGCACACGGCGGTGGAGGCCTAAAGCGAAAAGGTTTTATAAAACCCAGCTGAAGGCCTGGGACTGGGGCGATGACGCGCGTGCCCACAGAGAGGGCTCTGATTGCCGCCTCTGGCACCCGTGCCATAGGTTCGCCACCACTGCCCTATATCATTCCAGACAAATGGCTATCCACTCTTTTTTAAAACCTCAACTGATGGAGCACCCACAACTTCTGGAGGCAACCAATCCCACTGACTGCTTTCACTGTCAAGAAAGTTCTCCTTAATTCTAGGTTGAATCTCTGATAATGTTCCATCCATTAATTTTTGTCCTGCTCTCAGGTACTTTGCAGAATAGGTGAATACCACCACCCCTTCTCAGTGACAGCCCCTCAAATACTGTCTATTGGAGATGCTCAATCATCCAGGTCATAGTTATTCCAAAGCTGCTTTTTCATGAGGCAACTGGATTTTGTTGGTTTTTTTTTGAAGAAGTTTTGCTTCTCATCCAAGAAGCTTCTTCAGCTCTGAGCTCTGAGCTGAAGAAGCTTCTTGGATGAGAAGCGAAACGTCTTCAAAAAAAAACCAACAAAATCCAGTTGCCTCATGAAAAAGCAGCTTTGGGACCCCTCAAATACTGGAAGATTGCTATCGTGTCATCCCTAGTCTTTCTCTTCATTAGACTAGACTAGGGGTAGGGAACTTGGCTCTTTTGTGACTTGTGGATTTCAATTCCCAGAATTTCTGAGTCAGCATGGCTGGTTCAGGAATTCTGGGTATTAAAGTCCACAAATCATAAAAGAGCCAAGGTTCCCTACCCCTGGACTAGACCTACCTAGTTCCTCCAACCATTTATCATTATGTTTAGTTTCCAGTTCCCTAATTATCTTTGCTGTTCTTTTCTGCATTCTTTCTAGAATCAGAATAGAGCTGGAAGGGACATTGGAAGTCCCCTAGTCCAACCCCCTGCTCAAGCAGGAGATCCTATATCCTTTCAGATAGATAGCTGTCCAGTCTCTTCTTAAAAACTTCCAGTGTTGGAGCATTCACAACTTCTGAAGGCAAGCTGTTCCACTGATTAATTGTTCTAACTGTCAGGAAATTTCTCCTTAGTTCTAGGTTGTTTCTCTCCTTGATTAGTTTCCATCCATTCTTTCTTGTCTTGAATTCTGATGCTTTGGAAAATAAGTTGACCCCCCTCTTCTTTGAGGTAGCCCCTCAAATACTGGAATACTGCTATCATGTCATAGTGACCAGAACTGGATGCCATCTCACCATTTTATCCTAACAGCAACAACTCTTTGAACTAGTTAGGCTAAAAGAAAAACTCAGTGAGCTCCATGATCTGATGAGAACTTTAACTTGGATTTTCTCTATACCTATCCAATACCTCAGCTGCTATTTCTGCATAGCTCTTTACTAAGATCAAGGCTCCTTCTCTTCTTGCCTCCCATTGCTGGGTAGAAACCACAATGCCGCTTATTTGGGAAAGCAGGTCCAAGCAGCTTGTTTTGAGGAAAGTGTCTGGATTTTGCAACTTGAATGTTGTGGTGAGCACTGTTTATGGAGCAGATTCTTCTAATTCCTGACAGAGAAGCCCAGACCCTTTCGGAGCGGGTCTGAGCTTGCTTTGGAGGGTGGATCCCAACATAGGCTTGGCCTGCCAACTTCAACCAGCCAGGCAGAATGGAGTGGAGGGAAATGTTGACTCTGTCTTGCCTGGCATGTTGGGTCCATGAGGTGGTGGTTGATCCAACAAACTCATAATAGCTCAGCGAGGTATCCAGAAGTCTCAAGATAAGCAGTGGCATGTGCTGAAGATGGAATGCGAGTTCTGGTTTGACAAGGGTATTTGGGACTGGGTTGGGAGCTACTGAGAGGATGACTCAATCCTGGCGAGAAATATCACTTCAGTTGCCAAATTCCATATATTGCCACATCCACACACACAACCCTTCAGGGACCTTCCCCTTGCTATATATTTCCTAACCAGCAGCAATCTCCATTAGGGAAGCAATCATAGAAGATGCTGGGAATAGGGTAGAGCTGGAGGAAAACCCAGAATTTTCTTATGGGTTATTCAGCTAAGTAGCTATGTGAGTCTCGGGCTTTCTTTTCAATGAGTTGGCAAACCAGGATGTATCTTTGTGGACAGCAGGCAAGAGACCCACAAGAAGACTGGCAACTGCTTGAACAGTCACACCCATCAAAAGATCATAAATATTTCTTAATCATCCTGGAGAAAAGTTTCAAATAGGGTTCAGTAGAGCTCCAGCTTTGCTTCTGTGTTATTCAACATCTTTACTAGAAAGTGGAATAGATGAAAGCGATGCTTATCAAATTTGCAGATAATAGATTAGACTCTAAACAGCAAAATCACTGCACATATTTTAACTTCAAACGTTGTTTCAAATCCAACATGATGATGTTCAGTGATGACCAGTGTGAAGTCTTCCATCTGAATAGAGGGGTGGGGGGAATATAAATACTGGACTAGGGAGATCTGGTTTGGCAGAAGTAAACATGAGAAGGATCTATCCAACTGAATATGAGCAAGTAGTGAGATGCAGCAGTTAAAAAGATTGATACAGGATTTTTGCAATACCAGTGCTAGAAGTAATTGTCCCATTGTACTCTTTGCTGGTTAGATTTCATTCAGAGTTATGGTTCAGGACACTGCACTTTAAAAGAGACACAGAAAAGCTGAAGCGGGTTCAGAGAAATAGAATCAGGATTAAGGGGTCTAGAAACCAAGTCCCACGAGGAACAATTAAAGTCCCTGGTCATATTTAACTTGCAAAGTGACAATTGGTATAATAATGATTACATAACTCTTTAAGAGTGTAACATACCTAGAGGGGAACAGTCTGTTGATACCATGAGCTTGATAAGGACCAAGGATTAAAATGAAAAGAACAAAGATTCAGGCTGAGTATTAGGAGGAATTTAAACTTGCTACAGTTTCCAGAAATACTTCTAGTTTTCCCTTTAGTGGAATTTTGTAAATGGAGTCTTGGGTGACCACCCATCGTGGAGACTTGAGTGGATCCCTACAAAAGTGAAAGGTTGGATTATATGTATGGCGAATGAGCTGTCTATCAGACAGACAGCTCACACATTCCACATACATTTCTTGCCTACCTCATCTGACCACAGAAAATTAAGTATTAAAGATAATTGGATTGACGTAGTCTCCTCTTTAACACTATGGAGAGGGATTCTTTATCTGTTCTGTTCTCTGTTGAGAGGGATTCTCTATTATTTGTAGGAAGCAGCTTTCAATCATGTAAGCCCTTATCCATACTCCAGAAAGATCCAAGTACAAGTTGATCATCTCAGTGGGGAAGAATTAGGTAACCAAAATTACAAAAGCAACAACTGTGAAAAGCTTAGGAGGATTTTTTCTGCCTGGGCTGCTACCCCTCTAAATTGTAGCCTTGTGAAATGAAACTCCCTCTCCATCCCTTAAAATTGGAGGACAACATCTGATGGAGAATTATGAATTTATTTGACATTGTCCCATTACTAAGCTCACATTTAATGACCAGTTTAGACAAACCACCAACCAAGCAGTGAGGTTTTTCCTGATTCCTGGAGTTTACAACAGAGGGATATAGATTTTATTATCTATGTGGACATTTATGCATTCATATATTGTTTTTGAGTATGAGCCACAGCTCAGTGTTAGGATGAGCTCCAGTTCATTCCAAGTAGGGCTGACATTTTAAAAACAAGGATAATAGACAATACAATTAGAATGATCTGATGTAATAGAAGATTGCACCCTTTTTCTTCATTCCATTCGGGCCTTGTGTTTGCTACGGTCATTACCTTCCTCTATGCATCAAATGAGTCCCTGCCGTTTCTGTTCATTCCTCTTTTCTCCCTCAGGCCTCAAGCTTTCCTCAGCTGGTCTTTGAAGAACAGCTGTTTTAAGAAGCCAACTCCAGCCATTGCTCCCTTGAGTTTCCTCTTTGGGCAGTGGCTCACAAGTTGTCTAGTAGTCCTAGTAGAGCCTGGATCGGCAATTAAACCCAGCCTCGGCTGTGTCTCTTTGAGGCCTACGATTGCCCAACTCTTTTCTAGATGTGTGTGCCATGTAGAGGCATATGTCTTTGGCTCCTTTCGCAATACCCCTGACCCACGTGCTTGCCCCTCTGCCTTTCCCCCACTTAAAGCCCCAGTGCTCATTGAATTCAGTACAACTCCCCTGGGGAACTGCAGCCGAAACAGCTGGTTTTCAGCGCCTTTGGCTCCAGTCAAGAAGCTTGTGTTTAACCAAAAGCATTTGGAGTGGCTGTTTTCGTTCTGAAACAGGATCCCGCCAGTTCAGCTCTGACCCCAGAGCGCCGGCTAAAGAAACCGGGGAGGCACACTGTGGGGCCATGCGTTACCCTCCGCCAATCCGTGTGCCCACTCGTTTTTGGAGCTGTGCTGAATTGTTCCCCATCCACCAGGTCGGCCGTTTCTTCTTTGCTAGTCATTAATCCTGTCAGAAAATCCACTTCCTGCCCTCATAAAATGCACTCCTTTTATGTCTTCCTCATCTCCAGCCTGAGCATTTTTATGCAGAGCATGTTTGGTTTGCAGTGTGCAAGACTATATTTACTGGCAAAGGCTCCCATTAAGTCTCACGAGGAATGTCATTAGTCAATTTTATAACCAATAAACCGAGGCATTCTTGAAAATAAATGAGGATACTTTGCTTTGAGAGATCTAAAGGAATGACCCATTTCCCTTTCTTCCTTTACCAAGATCTGAGAAACGGGGCTCTATGGGTGACAGACTGCAGCTCCCATCATCCCTGCTGGCTGGAGATGACTACAACAGGAATCAAACGATGTCTGTAGGGTTTACTGTAGATGGTAAAATGGTGAGGTAAGGGAAAAGTTCACTCAACTGAGCATCTTGAATTCATCTCTTCTTTGGATGGTACCATCCAGTGCTCCTTCTTTGTCCCCTTTTTCCTAGGCCAATTTATACCCACAGTCCTGATGGCCTTTCTAGATCTGACCTTGTACTGTCTCCTCACTACTGTGGGGAGTAAACTCTGGTCCCTGTCTTACTCCAAGCTGGGAGAGAGAACTGAAAAAATGAATTGGAGGCACGTTGCAATTTTAGGTCTCTATTTATTTGGTAGCCAGAAACATCAGTGACAGCAGCATGCTTCTCGGGTGGCTGACCAAAAAATAACCTGATGAGTACATGAATTGTTTATACAGTTTTAGGGCTTTGAAATTGAAATATTTTCGGTTAGTTGTGAAATGTTTCTTGAATATGTGTGAGGATGTGTCCTTTAATCTTCAGATTGTCTGAGGTGTTGTGTCGTGTCCTAAGAGTCTTTTATATTCCCGTAGCCCTTCGTAAGTGGTATGTGTTCTTCTGCAATTCCAATAACGGCCAATTGAATTTTCTACCCCAGTTCATCAGGAGTTTTCTCAGCAGTGTCCAATAGTTCAAACCAATTTTTCACCTCTATTGTATATGCAGTAGGGATTTTGGTGACATCTTTGGAGGCATTGTTTTATGTATTGGGGATTCAGGCATCACACAAAGGCACATTGTGAACAACAAACTTCTTTATTGATCTTCTCCTTACAATCAGCAAAACAACAAAAGGCACGCAGGCCTTTTATAGCATCCTGAACCTGGACAACAACAACCAATAGGAATCTGGCTATTTCGCGCCTTGCGCATGCGCTCAAGACTGGCGCCAGCTAGTCTGGTCCCGGGCAGCTTTTGGTTTGCCTAGGACCGTTTGCAACATTTCTGCGCCTGCTGAATACTTCAGCAGGCTCAGGACACAACACATTGCTTTTTTGATGGTATATAATTTGACTTTAATCTTTGCCACCAAGTCATGATCTGATCTGCAATCAGCACTTGGATATATGTCTTAGCAGCAAGGACTGAGCTAGTCCATCGATGACTGCATAGGACACAGTCAATCTGATTATGGTGAAGTCCATTTGGTGAGGTCCAAGCGGCCCTTGTGCTGCTTGAACTAGGTATTCATGATCCTGAATCTGTTTTCTTGGCAAAATTGTACCAAAAGATCACCTGCATCGTTCCTCTCACCTAGTTCAAAACAACCAGTGATGCCAAGGTGACTAATAAGCAAGTACGGGAACCCATAACAGCAGACATGTCACTAGAAGACAAAATCACAAAACTGTGTCTCACTTATTTTGGCTATGTCATGCAGGGGAATTCACTGGAGAAAGCAATTATGTTTGAAAGAGCTTGCAGTAAAAGGAAACCAGGCCGTCAACAAACACGGTGGCTGGACACCATCAAAGCTGACACCAGCCGGAGCATAGAAAAACTCAAAGAAATATTAGCAAGATCGGAAGATGTGGAGAGAGACCCGGCCCATAGAATCGACTCCCATAGAATCGCCAAGAGTCGGACACAACTGAATGGATAACAGCATCATCATTAACCCCACGTGTACATTGAATGATTAGTCAATCTGGAGGCCAGTGAGGAGAGCAAATAGCTAAGACAACCCTGCAGGCCATATTCCTATGCAAGTGATGTGCCTTGCTGCCAATCTACAGGCAGTCCTCGACTTACAACCATTCATTTAGCAACCGTCTGAAGTTACATAGCACTGAAAAAAGTGACTTATGATAGGTCCCCGCACTTACAACCATTGCAGCATCCCCACAGTCACATGATCAAATTTTGGGTGCTTGGCAACCAGCATATATTTACAACAGCTGCAGCATCCCAGGGTCCTTTTCCAGCCGACCTATGACAAGCAAAGGCAATGGGGGAAGCTGGATTCGCTTAATGACTGCATGATTCACTTATCAACTGCAGTGATTTGCTTCACAAGGGTGGCAAAAACATTTGTAAAATTGGGCATGAATCACCTAATAGCTGCCTTGCTTAGCAACAGAAATTCTGCTCCCAATTGTGATTGTAAGTCAAGGACTAACTGTTTGTTGACACAGAGGGAACTCAATTATTGTGACAGAACTGTCCTTAATTCCTTTGCTACCCAGCGGGATACGTTTCACCAGATAAATTAATCTAAAGGAAGGAGAGAGAATGTTTGGAAATCACTAGCAGAATTCTGATTTGATACTAAATCAGGTCTGGCAACTGGGTGAGCAGTCCTCACAACGACAAGGTTTGGGGGTTAATTCATACGATTTGCTGAGGGAAAACGCCACAGAGATTTGGCTATCCAAATGCAGCTAAATGGCTTTTTCTTTAAGTGGTAAGGAAAGTTTCCAAAATTCTTCAGTCATGATGTGTCATCCTACTGGACCTCCCATGGTGAAATAGGCCTCTATTGCTCCTTATTGACTGTCTGCAGGCTGGAGCTACATGGAGGCCCTTTGGGAAATTTCTAGCCCCATTCAGAATGTGTGAAATGAGGCTGCAGGGCTGGGATGTCCCAGAGATGTATAAGACACTCATCTTTTCCTCTCCAGTCACTTGGAGCAATTCAGTGTTCTTTGGGATCTGCAAATAATACTTTCATGGTACCAATAATATCCGTGGATATGATGGAAACTTGGAGAAGTCCCAGTAAACACCCATCTTAATAACAGGGCTGGAGGGAACAAAGGCTATTGAGTTGTGCTAGCACAGTGTTAGCTACGCCAGAGAAGATCCTATCTCCATCAGCTCTATGAAGGAGACTCACTTCCCACAACTTTGATGGTATCATAGCATGGCTGTTCTTGGGATCTGCATCCAAATTTTCCCAATCCCACTCTTGGCTGGTGATATCATGAAAGACAATTACAGAAAATGTGTAGCTTTGCACATTTGTATCACGGATTCCCTAGAGAGGTTGGTACTGCTGTCTGGAAAGTCCTGAATCACTTTCCTTTCAGTGTGGTCAAACCTCATGGAGAAAACTGTGCTGTAGGGCCAAAGGTTATCCTATGTAGGAAGAGTATCTGAATCAGATCTGGTTATTTTCAGGGCAGCCTCTCCGAAATCCTTGTGGAATTCTGAGGAATTCAAGAAACAAGGAAGTAGCAATTATGCTTGCTTGAAAAACAGTGAAAGGGTTGTGCTCCCCCCCCCTTTTGGCATTTTCTCTACTTCCATAGAGTTGTAAGGAACACAAGGGAATGCTAAACTACTATAACAGAACTATAACAGAACTATAACAGAATAACAGAGTTGGAGGGGACCTTGGAGGTTAATAATAATAATAATAATAATAATAATAATAATAATAATAATAATAATAATAATAATAATAATAATAATAATAATAATAATAATAATAATAATAATAATAATAATAATAGTAATAGTAATAATAATAATAATAAAGTTGGAAGGCACCTTGGAGGTCTTCTAGTCCACCCCCCTGCTCAGGCAGGAGACCCTATGCCATTTCAGACAAATGGCTGGCCAATCTCTTCTTAAAAGTTATGGGACACCCACAACTTTTGAAGGCAAGCTGGTTAATTGTTAATTAACAATTGGTTAATTGTTTTCACTGTTAGGAAATTTCTCCTCAGTTCTAGGTTGCTTCTAATGCTTACTAGTGTGGCTAGCGAATACCGATGACTAGAGGTATCATATCTGGGCTACAAAAATTGAGATAACCATCAGAGGACAACAAGCAGTACAGAAAATTCTCTTCCTTTCCTGCCAGCTAGTGGTCATCCAGTTTTTTGCAGCCCAGAAATGGTAAGCTTGTTAGTGACAATTCATCCACTGCAATTAGAGTCACCTCCAGTAATATTTAAATACTTACTACATCAAGAAGAATTGCCTTTGTCAAATAAAACCACATGGTGGTTGGCACCTATGCCTGGCTGATACTAAAGACCTGCAAAGAACTGTTTGCCTGGTTACCTGTATTGAATGTTCCCTCTAAACAACCATAATACATCTTGGTTACAGGAATGGGATATAAAATGGATAAATTAATAAACCAGGCAACTTCAGTTGGCTTTTTATTTCTACATACAGGTAGTCCTCAACTTACTATCAACAATTGTTACCAGAATTTCCACTGTTAAGCGAAGCAGTTGTTAAATTAGTTGCACCTAATTTTATTATTGTTTTTTTTAACCGTGATTGTCAAACAATTCACTTCAGTTGTTTATTTATTATTTATTTTTATTTTTCCCATTTATACCCCGCCCTTCTCCCGAGGGACTCAGGGCGGCTTACAGGTAAATAAAAACAGTACAATACAATAGATATCTCTAAAAGCCAAATTAAAATATATATTAAATAACCTGTATTAAGTTTAATATTATAAAATCCCTTTAAAATCCCTATAAAATCCCCCCCTAGGCCAATCCCGCTTGATGGAAAAGCCATGTGTTGAGGGCACGGCCCTTCCTCCCCTCTAGGCCTTATTAGGCCTAGAGACCCCCCTCAAGCAAGGTGTCCCACCCTCGAGGGTGTCTCTTCCGGGAGGGGGACCCCCAGCGGTCGGCTGTGACAAACCGGCTGCCGTGGGACTCCTCCGGGCGAGACACCCTCGCATGGCCAGCTACCCTCCGTTAGACGCCGTCTTCTGGGTCTCGAAGATAAGTGAATCATGCGGTTGTTAAGCAAATCTAGTTTCCCCCATTGAGTTTGTCAGAAGCTGGCTGGGAAGGACTCAAATGGCTATCACATGGCCAACATGCTGATTTCCAAGTGCCCAAATTTTGATCACGTGACTGTGGGGATGTCCAACAGTTGCGAGTGTGAAGATCGCTTGTAATCATTTTTTTTCATTGCCATTGTAACGTTAAAGGAGGGGTCTTCAAACTTGGCTCTATCATGACTTGTGGGCTTCAACTCCCAGAATTCCTCAGCCAGGCATGCCTGGCTGAGGAATTCTGGGAGTTGAAGTCCACAAGTCATAAAAGGGCCACGTTTGAAGACCCTTGCTTTAAATGGTTGCTAAATGAATGGTTGTAAGTCAAGGACTACCTGCACTTCATATCTGTATGAGGCATACCAATATCTACAGGCAGATAAGCTAGTATTGTAAACTGTATTTGTTTCTCCTGTTGTTATTCTCACAGCAACCTTGTAGATTTGATCAAGACATTTTAAGTCATGCAACCCTAGGCCCTTTCTACCTCTATAGCAGGAGTCTTCAAGCTTGGCAACTTTAAGACTTGTGGACTTCAACTCCCAGAATTCCTCAGCCAGCCTGGCCGAGGAATTCTGGGAGTTGAAGTCCACAAGTCTTAAAGTTGCCAAGTTTGAAGACCCCTGTTCTATAGTCTAGTAACATCTGTAGTGAGGGGTCCTTGGTGCTCTCCGAGCTTGGTTGTTTTCTTGCAGACATTTCATTACCCAAACTAGGTAACATCACCAGTGCATCATGAGCACTGATGATGTTACCTACGGTAGTTTGAGTAATGAAATGTTTGCAAGAAAACAACCAGGCTCAGAGAGCACCAAGGACCCCTCATCTCAACCCTGAGCTACAAATATTCTCCTTTATTGGCTAACGTCTGCAGTCTAAACTTACACTTCAGGTGTAAGATCTATTTCCCTGGGAAATTTGCAAGTACCCTGTAATCAACAAGTAGTTACTCTGTGGTTCCTCCAATCTACCTCATCTGTTCTCTATTTCTTTGAGCAATTAGAAGTTTTAGCCCCAGCTTGCAGGTTTTCCCAACTGTCATACACCACTATAAACTTTCCAGACTGGCAGGAGTTCCTTTAAGTTAAATTTTGCCTGCTCTGTACACATATCTACCTTCAGATTCTCATGTTCAAGCCTCCCACACAGGCCAGGGCCCAGCACAGGAAATCTGCAGCCTTGAGCCCAGGAGGGGAATTAGCAGTGCCTGCAACGCATTTCCTGCCCTCTACTTTGCTTGGAACCAATTGATTTACTGGGGAAATGAAAAACGTATTCCCTCCCCAGCTCAGCTGACAATATCTTGGCTGAAAATCTACTATTTACCAAACTAAAAAAAAAAAAATCCATTAACTGGATGTTGGTTTTTTTCTGGGAAAGAAATGCATTACAGAGAGACGGGAGATGGTTCAAAGCCAGGGGTCTGCAGCCTCATATGGTTGCAGCACTAGAAAAAAAAAATAATGATTTGATTCTTCTTTCTCTCTGAGACAAGCTCAGAAATCGGCAGAATGTGATGTTTGGAGCAAATCTCACTTCTGATGGATAGTCTTCTCTTCCCACATGGCAATTCAGAGATGTCTGTGGCCAGAAAATCTGCCTGCCAGGCTGCTTTGGACACTCACAACTTTAATTCACATTAATTCCTGGAGTTTCTCAGCAGGCCTGGAGATGCCCAGGAAGAACCACCCAGCCAACCTTAAAACAACCAAACAAATATCTATGGAGGGTCTCAGTCATCCAAGTCATGGTTGTCCCAAAGGTGCTTTTTCAGGAGGCAACGGGACTTTCATTCCTTCCATTCTCTACCATTCATTCAGAACTGAAGAAGATTCTTGGATGAGAAGTGAAACATCTTCAACGAAAAACAAAGCAAGTCCAGTTGCCTCTTGGAAAAGCACCTTTGGGACAACCAAACAAATAATTAGATGTATGTTTAATCCATGTAGAATCTGTGGTTTATATCCATCCATTGCAAAAACTGGTGACTTATTTCTTGCTCTCTGCTTTTTAAAGATAATTTGCAGTTGCAAATTAATTTCCTCCAATTTGTAGAAAATCCCAATTATAGTTCATAACCTTCATATATTTTGCTGTCACTACAAATCCTCGTCTTGTGACCACAATTGAGCCCAAAATTTCTGTCGTTAAGTGAAAAATGTATTGTTTTACAACCTTTGTTGCCACAGATGTTAAGTGAGTCACTACAATTGTTAAGTTAGTAACATGGTTGTTAAGTGAATCTGGGTTCCCCATTGACTTTGCTTGTCAGAAGATTGCAAAAGGGGATCACCTGACCCCAGGACTCTGCAATCGTCATAAATATGAGTCAGATGCCAAGCATCTAAATTTTGATCACATGACCGTGGGAATGCTGCAACGGTTGTAAATGTGAAAAATAGTCATAAGTCACTTTTTTCAGTGCTGTTGTAACTTTGAACGGTCACTAAATGAACTGTTGTAAGTCGAGGACTACCTGTCTTTGATTTTCTTCTAAAAAGGGAAGGGTGCTCTGTTCTTCAATGGGTTACTGATTTTTAAGAGGACCTGCCCTCTTATCACTTTTTATTTCAAGAGCTTTTAAAAGGATTTTGTAAAAAATCTTCTTTAATGTATCTGTTGCTCTTTTCCACCAAATTTTAAAAGCCTCAAATAGAAGTTCATTCTTCTTGATCAAGGCTTGTCTTTTTTTATCAACTGCTTTAATAATATATTATTAAGTATGTAAAAGCAATGTTTTTCAAACATGGCAACTTTTAAGATATGTGGGCTTCAACTCCCAGAATTCTTGAAGTTTAAGACACATCTTAAAAGTGGTCAAGTTTGAAAAACATTGTTTTCCATAATTAACATATTGTTAAAGCTTTCCATCAACTTCATCAGAATAAACTGGCTGATTATAATTTCCTGGACCTTTTCTGAAACAGGAAAGAATTGAAGTCAAAATGTAACTTCAAACTCACCGAAAAAAGCAGAGACCATTGTTCTGAAAGAGAAGGAGAATTTGTCCATAATTTTGAAGACAGAACTGTGAAACATTTTAATACTAATTAGCTATAAATTCTGACATTAGAAAGTGTTTCTATTCCTTTTTGTCTCACATGCAATTCTAATTAACCTTATCTATGGATTCTCTTGGGAAGAAATAATCATTTATATTAATTGGATGTTAAGACAGATTTTAATATGTTCAGACCATTACTTTATTTTCAGCTATATATCTGTTACATGGAAATTGAAGGCCACTCAATGGAGATATATTCTCTACCCTTCTTAAGATTAACATTAAGAGAATAGCCCAACAGAGGAAAGATAAATTTATGGCCCCAATTATTCTGTGGATGGAAAAACCTGATAACCTGTGATATGAACAAGTTATTTACAGAGGTAGATTATGCTTAATTACAGCGAAATGGAATTGTCACATTTCACTGAAACAGCTGTGTAAAACTATATTGTATGTATCTATCATCTAGCTATATCATCTATATATCATTTATCACCTCTATTATCTATTATTTGTTACCTCTATCTTATCATCTATCAGTGGTTCTCAACCTGCTGTCCACAGGTCATCACAGAGTGTCTGTAAAGACTTGAAGAAATGTTATGATTTAAATCTTGAGTTAAGTCTTGGTCCATGGCCACAATCTGTGGCCACAAAAGGTATTAAAAGGGGTCCGTGGTGAAGAAAAGGTTGAGAACCACTGATCTACAGTATATCATCTATCAGTCAAGTTATGTATCTGTACATATATGAGAATTCACCCACCTATGTATGTGTGTATAATTTTTATTTGCTTTTATTTTTTCTTTGTTTTGATTAACTATAAAGGGAAAATAAAGGGAAAAAATATCTCATGAACTCTCTGGCTTTCATCAATTCTGAATTTACTTATGGTGAGAAGCAACAGCCCTCCACAACATACCCAAAATGGTAGGACATTCCCATTTCAGTTCTGGGATGCCAGCCAATACATTGGCATGGCAGCTGCTTAGCCCACAAATCCCTGGAACACTACCCTAGGCAACCCGATGTATATGAATTGTCTGGTGTGCAGAAACCACAATGACCCAATTCCAATCCTCATAGATTGATCACCTCATCACACTATATATAAAGCAGGCTTGATGAGGTTGTCCTTTGGTTACCAAAATTACCATTCAATTCCATTTTCCATTCTTCAAACTCTCCAAGACAATGGGATTCAACTTTTTCTGATGGTTGAACAAAAAGATCACATGCCTTTAGCTTTAATTTACAGCAGTCTTCCAATATTTGAGGGGCTGTCACGGAGAAGAGGGAGGAGATCAACCTATTCTCCAAAGCACTTGAGGGCAGGACATGTAACAGATGGGAACTTACCAAGGAGAGAAGCAATCTGTTAGATCGCGCAGGCAGTAAGACACGAGTCGAGTGACAGTCAGCTCTCGGTTTATTGGCAAGGCATCAAGTAAATCCGGACTGGCATCTGGGCCAGGGGAGCCCTCTTTTATGGGATTCCCCTGGCTTGTAATCACACAATTCCATTGGCTGGTAAGACCCTGTTGCTAGTTAGCCAACCAGCAACGGGCATGAAACTGTATGCAGATGGAGAAGGGCAATCACCCTTAATGGGTGATCAGGATGCGCATAGGGGATTAAGGGGGG